>NC_057808.1:496255691-496326278 GCF_018294505.1 Triticum aestivum | reverse complement strand
GTTCCCCTCGCGAAGGACCACGGACTCCGGGGCGGCGGCCTCGGTCGGCGAGGCGGCGCGGCCTCTGCGACAGGCGGCGTGCGCGAGATGTGGCGGCCGGCCTCCTCGGCTGCTCGGGCGGGGCGGAGCCGGCGGGGGGTGGTCGAGGCGCGGATTTCTTCCGATCCAGATCTGAAGGTCGGGCTGTTTTCTCCTCCTCTGCTCACTCCTCCCCTCTGGCTGTCCGCTCTACAGCTCTGGCTGCCAGTTCCGGTGCCGGCGGTGTGCTGGTGGCATAGTCTGAGTCCGGGGGAAACCCTTGGTAGGCTCTCCGACCACGGCGGTGATGGCGCGTGCGCGCATCGCCTTTCTCCTTCGAGGCACTGCTGAGGACTCCCCTATCCATCCCCGTCCCAGATCCCGGGTGAAAACCCAAAACTCGTCTCGGGTTGGGCGGTGGCGGCGCCCTGCGCGTCGTTCCCTCCTTGGAGGCGCCGCCTTGGGTCGTCTGGTTCTCCGTGTGAGTGGCGCCGAGGTAGGAGAGCGCCCGTCGGCTGCGAGTCCAAGCAGAGGCTTCTCCAAGCTTCGCCCTTGGGTCTTTGCAGCTGGTTTCTTCGACAATCCCCCCAACGGCTTTCCTTCTGTTCTCGGTTGCCCGGGCGGGTGGCAGTGCAGCTAGTGGTGTGAGCCTACGACGTGGTGAGAAACATGAGCTATGCCTGTTCTGGGTTACGACCGGCATATGTCCGTGCTCTCGGGTGAGCGCCCAACGACCCGCCGGTGCGGCCTTCGAGCCTAGGCGAGAAGATTGGGGTCTTCTTCGGCGTTGGAAGACAGGTTGCGGGGTCTCAATCCCATGATCCGGCTACTCTCAGTGCTTGCAGGCCTTTGGCTGATCCCCGAGGCTACTCTGCTTTCCTGCTCTTGGTGTCGATGTGCAGCAGGTTTCGACATTACTTGCAGATCTTTCATGTCTCTTCCTTTGTGTGCAGTAGTGTGCGTTGCGTTGTAAGCTGCTCAATCAGCTCCCTTATATCTTTCGGGCGCTCTTGCTTGGTGGCCTTGTGCAATCCTGGCCGGTTGATGGCTTTGTTAATTCAAAATCGGGCTCCTCTTAAGCCTTCGTTCTAGAAAAAAAATAAGGCAACGTTCAAGGTCCGGGTGTCAACTAAGCGTGTCACGTCTCGTACCCGAGTTTGTCTCTGGGATCCGTTGGTACATCTGGTGGCAACGTCGCCTGATCAGTAAAGATGAACAGGTGCAGATTCCAGTTTGTACCGAACCAGCGATTCTAGCACTGGCCTTGAACTGTGTTCGCGCTGCTAGGAAACATGTATCTAATCCGAGAACAAATCGCTGGAAGAAGCCATTGGCAGGAAACCAAGCTCTAAATGTCGACGCTTCTTTTTCAGAAGATGATCACTCGGGTTCATGTGGTGCCATTGTCCGGGTCACAAAGGAATTTTCATTGGTGCTTCTACAGCTAAACTGGAGCATGTCGCGATTGTAGTCTCGGCAAAAGCAGCAGCAGCAGCTCTTACGGAGGGTTTAAAATCTGCTCTTAGCTTTGGGTGCAATTCATTTCGTGTGCAAAATGGATAATCTGGTGGTTGTAGAAGCCTGAATTTAAACACCAGACACTCAATGGTGGCAGCTCCTATACTTGATGAATGTCGCAATATGTTGAACGATTTCGGAAATGTTTTAATCGAACACTCTAATGGGGAGTCAGAAATGGTATGGGCTAGCTTAGCAGGGGCGAGTTGACCCTCCGCCAGTGTGGTCGGACTTTCCCCTTGCTTTATTTCTAGTTTATTAGCTGACTATGTAAGTGTTATTTTAACTTAATAAACCGAGCCATAAAGGCCTTTCCATAAAAAAAAGTGTGCCTACCGCCGCAACGAGTCATAGTAGGCCAGACTAGTTCTTGCTCGTGTATCTTGTGTCTGTTTGTTCGCTTTTTTTTCTTTTTTTTTTCCATTGTGGCTTTTGTATTTTGTTTTGTATTCTCCTTTTGTTATTTTTTACAATTATTTATTTATTTAATCATTTTCCTTTTTTTATTTTCCTTTCTCGGTTTTCTCCTTCTGGGTTTGGTTTTTCTTAGGATTTTTCTCTTTTTTGATTTGTTTTCTCCTGGTTTGATTTTTCTTTTTTTCTCTTTTTGTAGGTTTCCACACTTTCAATATTTCTTCTATATAATATACTAAAAACATATTTTATATGCAGTGAACTTTTTCTAAAGTATGCCAAACTTTTTATTTAATGTACGATGAACATTTTCAATACAAATCAAACTTTTTAAATTTAGAAATTCTTTTCTATATACAGTGAACTTTTTTGACATATGGTGAACACTTATTTTATGCAAACTAAACTCTTCTTATGTATGGTAATTTTTAATATGTATTAAAATTATTAATACACATGAAACTCTTTTGAAAAAAAAGGAAAAAAGCTGATAAAACACCCAGTAGCTAGTTTTTCAAAAACAATTGAACCGAAAAAAATCACTAGAATTATCTCGCCAGATTAAGTCCGCCCAGTGCACTTTTCGACGCCTATGGGGCATTGACTAGGAAAGGTCTGCATAGCAACTCATACCGAGAGTCCCTAGCCGCCGCTCGTGTGCGGCAAGAAGCTGCGGCTTCGCTGAAGCCTGGCAGGAATGGGCAGGCCCACCCTGATTGCGCACGTTTTTTTTCTCTTTGTTTTTTGGTTGATTTATTGTAGTGGTACATACTGTAGCATCTAGTTTACAAAAATGGGACATGTTTTTATTTTGAAAATATTAAAAAATCACATTGAACATTTTGTAATGTCTATTGAACATTTTCTTAATGTAGGATAAACATTCTATTAATACATGACAAAATTTATTGTATTATATGATGAACTTTTTCAATATACGATGATCACTTTTGAAAAAAATATGAATATATATGCTGAACGAATTTCGTATACGCATTGAACATTTTGTAATATACGTTGAACAATTTTGGAATACACATTGAACATTTGTGTAAAGATATGCCGAACAAATTTTAAAAACGCAGTGAACATTTTTATATTCATTGAACAATTTCTAATGTACAATAAACATTTTTATAATGCATGATGAACTGTTTTTAGCATTCCATAAACTTTTTTGAGAAATTCTAATTTATAAAAACAAAAGAAAAAAACAAAAAACAAAAAAGGAAAACAGAAAAGAAAATAAAGAAAGAAGCAAAAAAGGAAAAAGGAAAAACATGAAGAAAACCAGAAAACCGGTAAAAATAAACAAAAACAAATAAAAAAACCCAGTTCAGGGAACCTACTCGAAGTGGGCCAGCCCGTGTCGCTTCCTTCGCTCCCTTCGCTTCAGCGAGGAAGCGCCGATCGGACACACACGGGCGTCATATAGGATTCGCCCTAGCTCAGCCTCCCTCAATCGGCCACCGTTTTTTTTAAACGATCAATCACACTCCTTTGCTAGTTGCTCGCTCGGTTAGTATAGTTCACTTTTTTTTTTCTATTCGTCTTTTGCTAGCTAGTTTCATGTTTTAGGAAAATTCCATCGGGTTTCTTCGGTTAAATTACAAAATTTGGTAAAAAAAGTGTTCATGTATTATGGAATAAGTTTACAAATTTGTAAACATTTCCTGAATTCTAAAAAGTTCATGAATTTAAAAATGTTCATGAATTTGAAAAGGTTCACGAATTTGAAAAAGGTTGATGGATTTAGAAAAAATAATAATCAGTAGGAAGAAAAGTTCAAAAATTTGAAAAACATTCACCAGTTTTGAAAAAGTTCATTAATTTTGGAAAAATTTCATCAATTTTGAAAAGAGTTCAGACAATAATAAGAGTTCTTATATTCTGAAAAAAAGTACATTGATTTTGAAAAATGTTCACGTATTTGAAAATTTCCATCGACTTTGGAAAACCTATTCAGAGGTTTTTTTTTAAAATTCACTAAATAAAGTTGCAAAAAACTGAAATTAAAAATCGAATATTTGAAAAAGTTCATTGAAATGGAAAACAGTTCACTAGAAATTTAGCACAAAACTGAAAAAATAGACGAATTTGGAAAAAAATGTGAAATTTGAAAAAAAAATCACGCATTAAAAATGAAAGCATGAAAAATAAGGATAAATAAAAATAGAAATAAAATAAAAACCATGTAGAAGCCGAAGAAAAACCGGCCAAAATAAAAACTACAAGCTAGCCATGGAAGTTGATTCGTCCGAGGTGGTTAGCCTTTTCCAAATACACGATGAACTTTTTTTTGAATGACATGAAACTTTTTTTGAAATGTTAACATTTTTTACATTTCTATAAATACTTTTGTAAAATATCATGATCATATTTTTTTAATGTGTGATTTCGAAGAGAAGAAGGTGATGCTCGAAAAAAAGAAGGTGAAGCAACCGATGCGGAGGACGCCAAAATGTTGTCCTTGAATTTGGAGTCTTTGGATGCCGACGCTAGAATGATCGTGCAAGTCGTCTGCTACAAGATGTTGCAGCGACAGAAAAATGAGTTGGAGGCGACAGAGGAGGAGGAGGCTACCTACACGGCAACGACGACACCTTAAGCAAGGAGGCTTGAATTGCCGGTTCTGCAAGGCAGAGAATCTATGCTTTTTTCACGGACTGCCGAACTGATATTCTTTTGCGATCGGGCAGGTAGAAACTAAGCATAATTGCTTCTTTTTAGTTGTGATCGAGCATACAACCCGGCGCTGGTGTGATCCAATGCGTGCTATGTATCAGACTTTATTTAAATTTCAAATTACCCTTTACTGACGGACATATACAAGATAACACTGGATGGCCGGCTCCTGCCCGTGGACTGGTCCCCCTATTCGCGGACGGATGCGGGAGAAAATTTACCGGTATGCCCTATGCGGGAGAAAACTAACCGAGGGATATCATCAGCAATCGTCGCACCTAAGACTGGACACACACACACACAGTCTCGTCAGACTCTCAGTGCCACACAATCACACAAAGCCCCTGTTGCAGCGCGTGCGTGCCAAACTATGATATGCTCACTGCTCGTCGTTGGTTAGACGACGTGGCAGAAGACAGCCAAAGGCCACTGTTGCTCTCTCTTACTCGTACTAAAAAGAAAAGGGAGGGGCCAGCGCTGTTGCTGCATTTCAGGTGCACGTTTTCATGCCCACTTGTGCGCGTCTTGGGGCAAAGTTGCCAACCAAATTAACCACGATTATTTACAAACTAGAGCAGGGTACTCCCAGAGGCCAGAGCCGGCCATTCGCAACACAAAATCCCAAAAAGAACCCCAAGAAGCTCAGTAGCGTTATAACTCGAGCAAATTTGCCTCGGAGGTTCACCACAGCCATCAACACGCAGTTCGCCCGTGGCAGATCGAGGCGACGTATAGGTTCTTTGCCCATTGCTCCTGAAATATTGGATCAGTGACAATGTTTTAAAACATATCATTGATGAAACACATGCATGCACCTTATGGCAGAAATTGGAGGAGTTGTTTTTTCTGAAAGGAAAGTACATCTTAATTAAACAATTGGTGTGTGGACATGCTCCGGAGCATATGGCTTTTGGGTGCATCCTTTTAAGACGCTAGCACGGGGCTTATTCAACCGATTTGGCTGGTTATGTGACCGAGTCATGTAATCTTTTTTCTGACCGATTGTGGTCTTGTATTTTAGTATTTTAGGTCTTGTGAGGCTCTTTTGAATATCTGACATCTTTTAGTAAACATGATAGTGTGCATCATATGGATGCAGAGGCCGGGGTTATCCCCTTTATATATATAGAAAGTGAACAGGTCGTCAGATTTGGAGAGCAATTCAGAGCTAGCAAAATATGCAGGGGTACCTTTATAGCCTTGCAAGGGAAAGCAGAAGTTAGAAGTGTTTCGTCCATCGGTTTCTTCTTGGGCTTCTTGGCTCTGCTCATGATAAAAGCGGCCTGGTCAGGCGTTGCTGCACATGAGGTTATTCTGTAACCGGCGTCATACTGCCGACGGAGTCCTTCACTTGGATACAGGAAATCTAACTCAACAACCTGCAGGGTGCAAGATAGATTCAGTTTTGCCACTTGCCATGAGGCAATGCCACATTGATCGCATTAATTTAATGAGTGTTCATCGCGGATGAAATTATAACATGAGGAACCACCAAATTCATGAGAATGATCTATCGCGAAGGAGTGCAGGCAGAGTGTTTTAACCTGGTAGGAGTATCCTGCATTCCTCGACATGACAACACCCCAACGACTCCCAGCAGTGCCCATAGATGTTACATGAAAACCTTCTTTCCACTGTTTACTAATCCACATGTACGGAAAAGATTCACTGACTTTGTATGTCTGCAGTGTGTAAGGAGTTCCTGTGATTGCATCAAAATCAGATTAGAAGTATATATCATGGATAGAAAGTGATCAACAGTCCTCCGTGCTCATATATGAAATAGCAAGGATGTACACAGTAGACAGATGTTGATAAACTTTGTTTAATCACCATATGGTCACGTCATATGAAAATATTTTAAAACAGAAAACTGGTACAATGTTTTCTCAGCGCTAGTTTAAAGAACAGTGACCAAAGACAAATCAATATTGACATGTCCAGGACACACTTACGAATTGTGCCCCAACAATGCTGCGTGACCTCCACGCACAAATTCTGAATTTCTTCTCGAACACGCACCTAAGTGTGTACCTTTTGTATCATAACCGAGAAGGCAGAGAGTATTATAGCCAAGACCCAAAAATCATAAAATAAAAATAAACAGAAGAGAATTGTACAGCTACCCTACATGCAAAAGCAAATTCTGAATTTCTGACGACCCCTACATAACCTTTGCGTACAGGATGTTCTACTAAATGCTTGTTTCAAGATAACTGTTCTTTTTCGGAAGGCATTGACTGCACGTACGACAAAATGCGGTATAAAATTGGTATAACCATAATCTCCTCCGCTCTGACCCCACATAAGCTGTGTGATAAAACGCCGCTGTGATGTATTGGATTAAGACAATACTGCCAGTCTGCCACACGTACAGAGGCATTCTATTCGACAATATAATCTTCACGAAGGGGGCAGTTAAAGCAAATGACAATAGGCCAGTAAGAACAGCAGTTATCAGCAGAGAGCAGCTATTTACAAACCTTTGGACATTACAACCAATGAGCTTCCATTGATTGTTCCAGCTATTGCTGTTATGTAATAGTCATTCCCCCACTGCTCTATAATCCAATTCTACATACAAGGTTAGAAACATGATAGTGTCAGGATTTTGGATCCCTAAAAAATGCAAACTAGAGAAGACAAAGATAGTGGCACACCTCAGGAAGGAAAATCTGTGAAAACTTGTAAACTTGAGAATGAAGGCCGGTCACAGCATCCATGATGAGAGCCCAATGATTTGCTGAAGAAGAAGCTATACAGCTAATTGAAATGCCATCCCCTTTATCTTTTTCTATATGATGATCCAGCCTTGAATCATCTACATTGTAGTGGTATCTAAAAAGGGCAGGATACATATATTTACAGTTACATTAGTTAATACCATATTTTATTTAGGAAGGTTATAAACATTGATCAATAACTACTGAAATAGGCAGGCTTCAGATCTCTCAAACTCTAGAACAAGCAAGCGAGTGTAGCCATAGAAACAGGAGCTTCTTAGGCTTAGATCAAAATAAACGGAAACCAAACGCTTTCATACCTGACAACTAGGATGAATGGTTTAATTACTGAAAAGCATAATCATATTGTTTCGGATACCTGCTTTCACCAGGATATCAGGTACAATGAAAGTCATCATTAGTTCATTACTGCAGATGACATTTAAAAAAAAGTGGAATTCACAACATCGATCATCATCATAAGGCAGTTTTGTTTTCAGCGAAAATCACTACAAGACAGTAACTGGGCCACCTAATGGTTAAAGTCATCTTGACATTGATCTCAGGTATGAAGAACCTATGATGATAATGTGCCTATGAGGCAAGTAGGGGAGGGGGCGGCGAGTGGCCAGGATCTCATGGCACTTGAAGAACTATGAACAGACCACTTGTAAAGGGCAAGGAATGACAATTCATAAAAGAAATAATGCCTGAGCAAACAAACATTAAAAATGAAGAATATGCCATTAATTTATATTTAAAAACAATTACCGCTGCTTCATGGGCGGCCTAGCATTATAAACAGATATCCATTCAGTTGCTGGGCTCCCCAACCGAACTTTTTTCATAGGTTTTTCATCTTGTTCAGGAGTTCCGACCATTCTTCCACGTTTATGTCCAACCTATAATGATGCATGGCCAAATATAATACACGCAAATTAAACTACCGAGTATAGAAGCATGCTGTGGTTAAAGCAGTACAGACCTCTAGAGCTCCATCGATTCTGATGGGTCTTGAAGCAGGTCTTTCGATCAAATCATCAAAGAGAGAAATAAGTTTTTGGTACTTTGGCTCTTCTTCAAATTTCATAGTAGTAACCATCTCAAGAAAATGTTTGAATGGAGCTGGATAGGATCTACACAGCACCTCGGGAGAAGTCTCCATTTTCTTCTTACAAACAAGAAAGCTCTTGTTATCTCCCTGCAATAATAAGCCAATCAACACAAAAGTAGATTTAAGAGAGCTAGTAGAAAATAATAATCAAACTCTGTCGACTTGTCGAGCACATTGAAGACTACCTGACAGTCTTGCCATGGCAAGCTTCCTCTTAACAAAAACAAAAGGGTGTATGCTAGTGACTCCAGATCATCCCTCCTACTAGCTGTACGACCTAAATGGGCATGGACGCTGGCATATCTAATTGTTCCCCTGGGAAATGGGAAAAGGAAAAAAGTCAAATTTGTACAGTAATTATGTACAGAAAAAGTAGTAAGAACAAACCTAAATATGTCTGGCCTCTGGTCATACTGAACATGCTTGCTGGATGATCCTCTTTTCCAGTTGGATGCTGCATAATTTTAGTATCAGAAGAACCATGCGAAAAAGGTTAGTGGGGCATAAGATGCATCAACAATCTATCAAGTAGCCAGTTCCTCTGAGCAAAGGGCATAGTGTTTTGAGAACACCAAGCTGAATATCTTCATGTATGGATGAAACTATCTTATGTAATAGCATACCTAAGCCAAAGTTTATGAGAAAAAGCTTATTTTCTTGAGCAGATCCAGGCTGACCGAGCAAAAAGTTTTCAGGTTTGACATCACCATGTACAAAGCTGGGAATAATAGCAGGAGCAGCAAGTGTTAACACCACTGGGGAAAAAAGCAGCAAGTGTTAACATCAGTGAATAAAAACTATGGGAAATGCAACTCAAAAACATCAAATGGCTTTAAATTACCCTTTGGAGTGAATCTTCTGAAAAATTGATATGGCATCAACGGCAATACGAGCAACCATTTGAAATGGCATCCTGTTAGGGGAGTTCATACTTTCAGCAAGTAGTAAGGAGAACAAGCAGAGAGGGTGAAAAGATGGACAGTATACTTCTTCTGTTCCAGTGAATCCTGAACATCCCAGAGGTTAGGACCAAGCATATCCATTATCTGAAATTTAGAGTGATTGTTCAGTGAAAATAGCATAATGAGTTGAGAGGCACTTCTGAGTGAATTTTTTTCTCTCGGAAAGTTAAACTCACAAGAGTGTGGTAGTCTCCTTGACGACCCATGTAGTGTACCGATGGTATGCCATAACAGCCATTGAGAGTCCTGCTCACAAAAGGATAACATGACATCCTCCATAGAAAACTATACAAATGTAAAAAAGGGATGATTGTGTATAATTCTTACTGATATACTTTCCACTCTAATGGGGTGTCATAGCAACCTGCTCTGCCTTTTCGATGCTCAAATTTAAGTGCAACCTACACGAAGATAAGATTCTTTTTAGATAAAAGAGGATCTCATCAAGCCTCTGATGCACAAACAAATGTATATTATCAAGAACAGATTTTGGTGTCCATTTAATGCAGGTAGATAAGAGAACCTCGTGTGCATTTCGACCGTCGTATGCTCCACCAGGCATATCTATTCGTCTGCCAACATAGACCTTGCCAGAGCTACATTTACTTAACTTCCTACCAGTTATATATTCTGGGGGGTCACATACTACCTGCATCCAACAGTTGAATAAGATTTAGGATTTAGGAGCTTAATTCATGGCAGCTAAACTCTAGCATATAAACTGATATTGGTAGATCAGTAATAATAGCAGCACACGAGAGGCAAACTCAGAAAAACTATGCATCCCGAGCAATATATGATAAAACTATTTTGGTGATGAATTTTTATGCGAAAAGACATTGCAAGTTAGTTCTGATGCCAGAAAATGCACTATTTCTAGAACTAGCCAGCAGAGGTGTCAAGGTTGAGAAATTAGGAAAGGTGTTCAGCTCTGCTACACATATTACGATCTATGAAAGTTGTTTCAGTGAAATATGAGCAGCCACGGGACAATCAGGAAAGCATACCCTCTTTGGCACCGGCGGAATCGTCATGGTCTGAAAACCTTCAGAGATAGCTCCTGGGATGTCATTTCCTTTAGGCTTCGAAGCTGCGCTTTCTCTTCCGACAGTAGCAGAACAATTAACAGCCTATGAATATAAATACTCCCTCCATTCCCTTATACAAGGCCTCTATAAAAAATACATTTTGCATCTATACAAGGCCACTAACAGTAACCGAGGCAAAAATTAATGAAGTTTCCTCGTACTAGCAACTTATTTAATACTGCATGCATGTAGTCATAATGACATTGTGCTACTTTCTTCTCATTCCTTCCTTGCATGCATGCAAGCGTATTAATGAGCCCGATTAACGAAAAGAAAAGTTAAATTGCAAAGCAATCATTAAATTTTATCTTGGTACCTGTTCTGAGTTTGTGACCCTGTATAAAGGAATGGAGGGAGTAAACACTTAACATTCAGTGCGAATGTAAAAAAGGGGGCGTGAAGAACAGAACACGAAGTCATGCTCATGCATACCCTCTCAGGTGCTACCATGGCCTCACTTTCGGGCTTTTCAGCCACTGCACATCTATCGGCGCCTTCGGGGAGTTGGTCAGTCTGCACACCAATATCCTTGAACCCCTTGCCCCCAGGCTTGGAAGCTGGCCTCGGTCTTCCCTCGGCAGTGCCACCGCCACCACCACGCCTTCCAGTCCTCCCCCATGGGGTTACATTGCCAATTTGATGGTGCAAAAGCTACCAAAACGAGTTAAACAGTCAGGCCGGAGCAGGCAGAGATTTAGTCTGGTGATCAGCGAGAGGAATACCATACACATGAATCAAACCACGGTAACCACACCATTGCAGCAGGCAATGACCATGAAAGTGCAGTTAATCAGCTGGCAGCACGGATCATGCTACGATGCGATGAACAAGAGAAGCTTGCAGAGTACACTTTTTCTGACGATAAACAAAAACAAAGGGGAAACGAGCCGTACCCTTTCCTGTGCCGCCTGTGCTGATCCATCAGTGGCGCTATCGTCGCCCCTTCCCGAGCAATCGGCAGCCCTCGCGCCGCCCTCGTCGCCGCCGGCTGCCTTGTTAAAATTGGCCGAATACTTCAAAGTAGATCTTGAACACAAGAATCGTGTCCGGCTCTGCAAACCAATTCCACATACCACCGTAGAGAGTATAATATTTCACGAGTCTAATCTGCTGACAATTTTTCCATAGAGCGACATCACACTGTGGCTCGGTCATTATTCGAACCATTTTCTTGACCCGTTACCGCACATTTTGCGAGGCGGTTTTACTGACACGTCTTGTCGAAGCAGAGATCGTGTCCCCTTATCACGGGATTCTCATCAATACGGGTGTGGGTAACCCATACGCGCCATCAACACGGCGCTTGGGGAATAAGCGAGTTTATAGGGCAAGTGGGGAGGCGCATGGTTTCTACCGCCTTTATAAAGAGATAAGGATTCCCCTTTGTCACCCACGCATTCTTCTTCCTCTGCTCATCCATTCTCTCTCGCTCGAGCTCCAGCGCCCAAGCTTTCACCTTCTCCGCAAAGTCATTCCGAATATGTCCGGAGCGGGAGGCAAGTGGATGGCCTCCTCCGTCACGGAGGAGGACATCACGAAGCTTCGGGAGGCCGGATTGTTGAAAATATGTCCTAGAGGCAATAATTAAATGGTTATTATTATATTTCCTTGTTCATGATAATTGTCTATTGTTCATGCTATAATTGTGTTATCCGAAAATCGTAATACATGTGTGAACACATAGACCATAACATGTCCCTAGTGAGCCTCTAGTTGACTAGCTCGTTGATCAATAGATGGTTACGGTTTCCTGACCATGGACATTGGATGTCATTGATCGGGATCACATCATTAGGAGAATGATGTGATGGACAAGACCCAATCATAAGCATAGCACTAGATCGTGTAGTTTGTTTGCTAAAGCTTTTCTAATGTCAAGTATCATTTCCTTAGACCATGAGATCGTGCAACTCCTGGATACCGTAGGAATGCTTTGGGTGTACCAAACGTCACAACATAACTGGGTGGCTATAAAGGTGCACTACAGGTATCTCCGAAAGTGTCTATTGGGTTGGCACGGATCGAGACTGGGATTTGTCACTCCGTATGACGGAGAGGTATCTCTGGGCCCACTCGATAATGCATCATCATAATGAGCTCAATGTGACTAGGTAGTTAGTCACGGGATCATGCATTACGGAACGATTAAAGTGACTTGCCGGTAACGAGATTGAACGAGGTATTGGGATACCGACGATCGAATCTCGGGCAAGTAACGTACCGATTGACAAAGGGAATTGTATACGGGATTGCTTGAATCCTTGACATCGTGGTTCATCCGATGAGATCATCGTGGAACATGTGGGAGCCAACATGGGTATCCAGATCGCGCTGTTGGTTATCGGCTAGAGAGCAGTCTCGGTCATGTCTGCATGATTCCCGAACCCGTAGGGTCTACACACTTAAGGTTCGGTGACGCTAGAGTTGTAGAGATATTAGTATGCGGTTAACCGAAAGTTGTTCGGAGTCCCGGATGAGATCCCAGACGTCACGAGGAGTTTCGGAATGGTCTGGAGGTAAAGATTTATATATAGGAAGTCTAGTTTCGGCCACCGGGAGAGTTTCGGGGGTCACCGGTATTGTACCGGGACCACCGGAAGGGTCCGGGGGGTCCATCGGGTGGGGCCACCTATCCCGGAGGGCCCCATGGGCTGAAGTGGCGTGGGAACCAGCCCCTGGTGGGCTGGTGCGCCCCACCCAAGGGCCCAAGGCGCCTAGGGTTGCCGTTGCCCCCTGAGGGGGCGTGCGCCCCCCTGGTTGGAAACCCTAAGGGGGCCGTTGCCCCTCGAGGGGCCGCCGCCCCCCCTCTAGATGGGATCTCCAAGGGGCATTCTCCCCCTAGCCCCTATATATAGTGGAGGGGAGGGAGGGCAGCCGCACCTAAGCCCTAGCGCCTCCCTCTCCCTCCCGTGACACCTCTTCCTCCTCAAGTAGCGCTTGGCGAAGCCCTGCTGGAATCCCGCTGCTTCCACCACCATGCCGTCGTGCTGCTAGATCTCCATCAACTTCTCCTTCCCCCTTGCTGGATCAAGAAGGAGGAGACGTCTCCGCTCCGTACGTGTGTTGAATGCGGAGGTGCCGTCCGTTCGGCGCTAGGATCATCGGTGATTTGGATCACGACGAGTACGACTCCATCAACCCCGTTCTCTTGAACGCTTCCGCTCGCGATCTACAAGGGTATGTAGATGCACTCCTCCCCTCTCGTTGCTATTAAACTCCATAGATTCATCTTGGTGATGCGTATAAATTTTTTAATTTCTGCAACGACCCCAACAGTGGCATCATGAGCTAGGTCTATGCGTAGTTTCTATGCACGAGTAGAACACAAGTTGTTGTGGGCATCGAGTTTGTCAATTTACTTGTCGTTACTAGTCTTATCTTGATTCGGCGGCATCGTGGGATGAAGCGGCCCAGACCGACCTTACATGTACGCTTACGTGAGACAGGTTCCACCGACTAACATGCACTAGTTGCATAAGGTGGCTAGCGGGTGTCTGTCTCTCCCACTTTAGTCGGATCAGATTTGATGAAAAGGGTCCTTATGAAGGGTAAATAGAAATTGGCATATCACGTTGTGGTTTTGGCGTAGGTAAGAAACGTTTTTGCTAGAAACCTATAGCAGCCACGTAAAAGTTTGTAACAACAATTAGAGGACATCTAACTTGTTTTTGCAGCATGTGTCATGTGATGTGATATGGCCAGAAGAATGTGATGAATGATATCTGTGATGTATGAGATTGATCATGTTCTTGTAATAGGAATCACGACTTGCATGTCGATGAGTATGACAACCGGCAGGAGCCATAGGAGTTGTCTTAATTTATTTATGACCTGCGTGTCAACTGAAACGTCATGTAATTACTTTACTTTATTGATAACCGTTAGCCATAGTAGTAGAAGTAATAGTTGGCGAGACAACTTCATGAAGACACGATGATGGAGATCATGGTGTCATGCCGGTGACGATGATGAACATGGCGCCCCGAAGATGGAGATCAAAAGGAGCAAAATGATATTGGCCATATCATGTCACTATTTGATTGCATGTGATGTTTATCATGTTTTACATCTTATTTGCTTAGAACGAAGGTAGCATAAATAAGATGATCCCTCGCTAAAATTTCAAGAAAGTGTTCCCCCTAACTGTGCACCGTTGCGAAGGTTCGTTGTTCCGAAGCACCACGTGATGATCGGGTGTGATAGGTTCTAACGTTCGCATACAACGGGTGTAAGCCAGATTTACACACGCAATACACTTAGGTTGACTTGATGAGCCTAACATGTACAGACATGGCCTCGGAACACAAGAGGCCGAAAGGTCGAACATGAGTCGTATAGCAGATACGATCAACATGAAGATGTTCACCGATGATGACTAGTCCATCTCACGTGATGATCGGACACGGCCTAGTTGATTCGGATCATGTATCACTTAGATGACTAGAGGGATGTCTGTCTGAGTGGGAGTTCATTAATAATTTGATTAGATGAACTTAATTATCATGAACTTAGTCTAAAATCTTTACAATATGTCTTGTAGATCAAATGGCCCATGCTAATGTCAACCTCAACTTCAACGCGTTCCTAGAGAAAACCAAGCTGAAAGACGATGGTAGCAACTATACGGACTGGGTCTGGAACTTGAGGATCATCCTCATAGCTGCCAAGAAAGCATATGTCCTTGAAGCACCACTAGGTGAAGCACCCGTCCCAGCAAACCAAGACGTTATGAACGCCTGGCAAACACGTGTTGACGATTACTCCCTAGTTCAGTGCGGCATGCTTTACAACTTAGAACCGGGGCTCCAAAAGTGTTTCGAGTAGCACGGAGCATATGAGATGTTCCAAGAGCTGAAAATGGTTTTCCAAGCTCATGCCCGGGTCGAGAGATATGAAGTCTCCGACAAGTTCTACAGTTGTAAGATGGAGGAGAATAGTTCTGTCAGCGAGCACATACTCAAAATGTCTGGGTTGCACAACCGCTTATCTCAGCTGGGAGTTAATCTCCCGGATGATGCGGTCGTTGACGGAATCCTTCAGTCGCTCCCACCTAGCTACAAGAGCTTTGTGATGAACTTCAATATGCAGGGGATGGAAAAGACCATTCCTGAGGTATATTCAATGCTGAAATCAGCGGAGGTGGAGATCAAAAAGGAACATCAAGTGTTGATGGTGAATAAAACCACTAAGTTCAAGAAAGCCAAGGGTAAGAAGAACTTCAAGAAAGACGGCAAGGGAGTTACCGCGCCCGGTAAGCAAGCTGCCGGGAAGAAGACAAAGAATGGACCCAAGCCTGAGACTGAGTGCTTTTATTGCAAGGGAAACGGTCACTGAAAGCGGAACTGCCCCAAGTACTTAGCGGATAAGAAGGCCGGCAATACCAAAGATATATGTGATATACATGTTATTGATGTGTACCTAACCAGCGCTCGTAGTAGCTCCTGGGTATTTGATACCGGTGCGGTTGCTCATATTTGTAACTCAAAGTAGGAGCTGCGGAATAAGCGGAGACTGGCGAAGGACGAGGTGACGATGCGCGTCGGGAATGGTTCCAAGGTCGATGTGATCGCCGTCGGCACGCTACCTCTACATTTACCTACGGGATTAGTTTTAAACCTCAATAATTGTTATTTAGTGCCAGCTTTGAGCATGAACATTGTATCTGGATCTCGTTTGATGTGAGATGGCTACTCATTTAAATTCGAGAATAATGGTTGTTCTATTTATATGAGAGAAATGTTTTATGGTCATGCCCCGCTGGTCAATGGTTTATTCTTAATGAATCTCGAACGTGATGTTACACATATTCATAGTGTAAATGCCAAGAAATGTAAGGTTGATAATGATAGTCCCACATACTTGTGGCATTGCCGCCTTGGTCACATTGGTGTCAAACGCATGAAGAAACTCCATGCAGATGGACTTTTGGAGTCTCTTGATTATGAATCATTTGACACGTGCGAACCATGCCTCATGGGCAAGATGACCAAGACTCCGTTCTCCGGAACAATGGAGCGAGCAACCAACTTATTGGAAATCATACATACTGATGTGTGCGGTCCAATGAGCGTTGAGGCTCGCGGTGGCTATCGTTATGTTCTCACCCTCACTAATGACTTGAGTAGATATGGGTATGTCTACTTAATGAAACACAAGTCTGAGACCTTTGAAAAGTTCAAGGAATTTCAGAGTGAGGTTGAGAATCAACGTGACAGAAAAATAAAGTTCTTACGATCAGATCGTGGAGGGGAATATTTGAGTCACGAATTTGGCACACACTTAAGGAAATGTGAAATTGTTTCACAACTCACGCCGCCTAGAACACCTCAGCGTAATGGTGTGTCCGAACGTCGTAGTCGCACTCTATTGGATATGGTGCGATCTATGATGTCTCTTACCGATCTACTGCTATCATTCTGGGGTTATGCTTTAGAGACTGCCGCATTCACTTTAAATAGGGCTCCGTCGAAATCCGTTGAGACGACACCGTATGAATTATGGTTTGGAAAGAAACCTAAGCTGTCGTTTCTTAAAGTTTGGGGATGCGATGCTTATGTCAAGAAACTTCAACCTGAAAAGCTCGAACCCAAGTCGGAAAAATGCGTCTTCATAGGATACCCTAAGGAAACCATTGGATCTTTAAGAAGAAGACGGACGCGGATGGAAATGTTACCATCTATAAAGCTCGACTTGTCGCTAAGGGTTATCGACAAGTTCAAGGAGTTGACTACGATGAGACCTTCTCACCCGTAGCGAAGCTGAAGTCCGTCCGAATCATGTTAGCAATTGTCGCATTCTACGATTATGAGATATGGCAAATGGACATCAAAACGGCATTCCTTAACGGCTTCCTTAAGGAAGAATTTTATATGATGCAGCCGGAAGGTTTTGTCGATCCTAAGAATGCTGACAAGGTATGCAAGCTCCAGCGCTCAATCTATGGGCTGGTGCAGGCATCTCGGAGTTGGAACATTCACTTTGATGAGATGATCAAAGCGTTTGGGTTTACACAGACTTATGGAGAAGCATGTGTTTACAAGAAAGTGAGTGGGAGCTCTGTAGCATTTCTCATATTATATGTGGATGACATACTATTGATGGGAAATGATATAGAATTCTTGGAAAGCATTAAGGCCTACTTGAATAAGTGTTTTTCAATGAAGGACCTTGGAGAAGCTGCTTACATATTAGGCATCAAGATCTATAGAGATAGATCGAGACGCCTCATAGGTCTTTCACAAAGCACATACCTTGATAAGATATTGAAGAAGTTCAATATGGATCAGTCCAAGAAGGGGTTCTTGCCTGTATTGCAAGGTGTGAGATTGAGCACGGCTCAATGCCCGACCACGGCAGAAGATAGAGAAAAGATGAGTGTCATCCCCTATGCCTCGGCCATAGGGTCTATTATGTATGCCATGCTGTGTACCAGACCTGATGTAAACCTTGCCGTAAGTTTGGTAGGAAGGTACCAAAGTAATCCCGGCATGGAACACTGGACAGCGGTCAAGAACATCCTGAAGTACCTGAAAAGGACTAAGGATATGTTTCTCGTTTATGGAGGTGACGAAGAGCTCGTCGTAAAGGGTTACGTTGATGCTAGCTTCGACACAGATCTGGATGACTCTAAGTCACAAACCGGATACATGTATATTTTGAATGGTGGGGCAGTCAGCTGGTGTTGCAAGCAAAGCGTCGTGGCGGGATCTACATGTGAAGCGGAGTACATGGCAGCCTCGGAGGCAGCACATGAAGCAATCTGGATGAAGGAGTTCATTGCTGACCTAGGAGTTATTCCCAATGCATCGGGGCCGATGACTCTCTTCTGTGACAACACTGGAGCTATCGCCCTTGCCAAGGAGCCCAGGTTTCACAAGAAGACCAGGCACATCAAGCGTTGCTTCAACTCCATTCGTGAAAATGTTCAAAATGGAGACATAGATATTTGTAAAGTGCATACGGATTTGAATGTGGCAGATCCGTTGACTAAACCTCTTCCAAGGGCGAAACATGATCAACACCGGAACTCTATGGGTGTACGATTCATCACAATGTAACTAGATTATTGACTCTAGTTCAAGTGGGAGACTGTTGGAAATATGCCCTAGAGGCAATAATTAAATGGTTATTATTATATTTCCTTGTTCATGATAATTGTCTATTGTTCATGCTATAATTGTGTTATCCAAAAATCGTAATACATGTGTGAACACATAGACCATAACATGTCCCTAGTGAGCCTCTAGTTGACTAGCTCGTTGATCAATAGATGGTTACGGTTTCCTGACCATGGACATTGGATGTCATTGATAACGGGATCACATCATTAGGAGAATGATGTGATGGACAAGACCCAATCCTAAGCATAGCACTAGATCGTGTAGTTCGTTTGCTAAAGCTTTTCTAATGTCAAGTATCATTTCCTTAGACCATGAGATCGTGCAACTCCCGGATACCGTAGGAATGCTTTGGGTGTACCAAACGTCACAACGTAACTGGGTGGCTATAAAGGTGCACTACAGGTATCTCCGAAAGTGTCGGTTGGGTTGGCACGGATCGAGACTGGGATTTGTCACTCCGTATGACGGAGAGGTATCTCTGGGCCCAATCAGTAATGCATCATCATAATGAGCTCAATGTGACTAGGTAGTTAGTCACGTGATCATGCATTACGGAACGAGTAAAGTGACTTGCCGGTAACGAGATTGAACGAGGTATTGGGATACCGACGATCGAATCTCGGGCAAGTAACGTACCGATTGACAAAGGGAATTGTATACGGGATTGCTTGAATCCTTGACATCGTGGTTCATCCGATGAGATCATCGTGGAACATGTGGGAGCCAACATGGGTATCCAGATCCCGCTGTTGGTTATTGGCTAGAGAGCAGTCTCGGTCATGTCTGCATGATTCCCGAACCCGTAGGGTCTACACACTTAAGGTTCGGTGACGCTAGAGTTGTAGAGATATTAGTATGCGGTTAACCGAAAGTTGTTCGGAGTCCCGGATGAGATCCCGGATGTCACGAGGAGTTCCGGAATGGTCCGGAGGTAAAGATTTATATATAGGAAGTCCAGTTTCGGCCACCGGGAGAGTTTCGGGGGTCACCGGTATTGTACCGGGACCACCGGAAGGGTCCCGGGGGTCCACCGGGTGGGGCCACCTATCCCGGAGGGCCCCATGGGCTGAAGTGGCTTGGTAACCAGCCCCTGGTGGGCTGGTGCGCCCCACCCAAGGGCCTAAGGCGCCTAGGGTTGGAAACCCTAGGGGGGCGTTGCCCCCCGAGGGGGCATGTGCCCCCTGATTGGAAACCCTAAGGGGGGCGTTGCCCCCCGAGGGGCCGCCGCCCCCCTCTAGATGGGATCTCCAAGGGGGGCATGCGCCCCCTAGCCCCTATATATAGTGGAGGGGAGGGAGGGCAGCCGCACCCTAAGCCCTGGCGCCTCCCTCTCCCTCCCGTGACACCTCTTGCTCCTCCAGTAGCGCTTGGCGAAGCCCTGCTGGAACCCCGCTGCTTCCACCACCACGCCGTCGTGCTGCTGGATCTCCATCAACTTCTCCTTCCCCCTTTCTGGATCAAGAAGGAGGAGACGTCTCCGCTCCATACGTGTGTTGAACGCGGAGGTGCCGTCCGTTCGGCGCTAGGATCATCGGTGATTTGGATCACGACGAGTACGACTCCATCAACCCCGTTCTCTTGAACGCTTCCGCTCGCGATCTACAAGGGTATGTAGATGCACTCCTCCCCTCTCATTGCTAGTAAACTCCATAGATTTATCTTGGTGATGCGTAGAATTTTTTTAATTTCTGCAACGATCCACAACACGGATACCTGTCCGCAAACATCGCGCACCGGCTTTTGGCTGAAGGGCAAATCATCCTCACCCTGAAACCTCGGGAGAGTAGTATTCCTCGCTCACTTTGTCCGCGGACTGGGATTCCCCCTCCACCCATTCGTCCGCGGACTTATGTTTTACTACGAGCTGGACTTTCATGATCTGGCCCCCAACTTCATCCTCAACATCTCGGCGTTCATCGTCGTGTGCGAGGCTTTCCTCCGCATCACGCCCCACTTCGTCCTATGGCTGAAGACCTTCAACGTAAAGCCAAAGGTGGTGGGCGGCCAGCAAGCGGAGTGCGGGGGCGCCATGGTGGGCAAGATGCCCAACGTCACCTGGCCCGAGGGCTCCTTCGTGGAGACCGTGAAGGGGTGGCAATCGGGGTGGTTCTATATCACCGAGCCGCGTGGCGCCAACTGGGCGGCGACCCCCGAATTTCGATCCGGCGTCCCCATGCGGCTAACCTCCTGGAAAGAGAAGGGCCTAGCCTGGGGCTCAGTGGAAGAGCTGACCGGACTTCAGACCTGCATCCGGAATATGATAAGCAAGAAAATCAAGCTTGTCAAAATAGTCCAGGTTATGCTTCTCCGCCGGATCCTCCCGTGCCAGAGACGGGTTTGCAATCTGTGGGAGTCCGACCCGGCCGAACACCAGACGCTGCAAGAGCTCTTCGGCACGACACACAAAGACGTCTGGAAGGTGCTCTTCAAGGGCACCGAGGTACCACCGCCCATAACCGAAGATCACGGACTCAGTGCAAAGCGCCCAGCCAATCCGGTAAGTTTTCATACTTTGCCAGATATGCCTTTTACTAGCACATCCATGGGACGTACCTAAACGTCCATGCTGACTTCACAAGCCTGGGTTGCGATAGCGGAGCAAATTGACTACCCAGCTCCGCTACCTGAAGATCTAGAATCGCCTCTTCTGACGAAGATGCTGTTTCCGGCGCCCTATGAGGTGCCAGTGAAGAAGGCCAAGAAGAAGGCCGCGAGGACCAGAGAAGGTCTCCGACGCAAGGTTACGTCAGACGTAACGTCCGACGACGTCGAGATGCCCTCCTCCTCCAAAGGCGAGGAGGAGGAGGAGGAAATCCCTCCCTCCCCTATCGGAGGGAGAAATATGGGAAGGGCCGCCCCGCATGGGGAGGCCGAGGTGTCCAAGAAGGGAAAAAACTTCCTTCCGGACAACCCCACCGCAGCCACCTACAGCGACGAGGAGTGGGAGCCCAGGGCCAAGCCCCTGGCCAAGTCGTAAGTATCCGGACACAATAGTATTTCCGGTACGTATGCTCTTATCGCTTCTTATTATGCCGAACGTGCACCTGCACTCCGGCCAACTCCCACATCGATGTATCCTCTTCGGAGGGGTCTCTGGCCCCGTCGGCGATGAACAACGATTCACTCCCGACAGCCTCCTCCCCCAGGCCCGCGGACGACACCGAGGTGTTGTCTCAGAGGATACCGGGCCAAGGGGAGACAGTTCCGGAGACGCCCCCAGGCGAAATCCCAGTCGCCGGGCACATGGGGGGGGGGGAAGACCCCCATGGACTCAAATAATGGGGGCCGCCGCAAGATTGACCCCCAGCCGAATACAGCGCCAGAAACCCAAGTGGTTCCGGATTCAGGCTGGCAGCCTCTCTCTAAGGGGGGCCAGCCGCCTGTACCGATGACCTCTGTCCATCCAGAGGCATCAGACAACTTGTTGGAAGCGCTTTGCGGCACTTCCATTGATGAAGAACACCGTACTCTTATGAGTACGGTGATTGAGAAGGTCCGGTCCGCCAAGAGCGGGTTGACCGAAGCCTGCGCTAGCCTTCTAACAGGCTTTGAGGTAAGTAATAAAATCGTAAGAGAAGATCATAGTATAGACAGTGGCCCCTGATGCTCTGTTTGGTGTTCGGAAAGAAAAGCTGAACAGAGGATCAAATAACATTCGCAGGAGTCTAACAAAAGATGTCTATGTGAATAAGTAGGCATCGCTGCTGGCCGCTGCCGCTCGTACTGCGGAGGTCTCCGGATTGAAGCAGGACCTGGAGCGGACTGAGGGAGAGCTCGGCCTCGTGAAGAGGCAGCTCAAGGAAAATCAAGGTACGTAATACCCCGCCTGTATATTTATAAAGGAAAAATGGTTTCTGCTAATGGAAGCGTCATGAATTTTACTAGGGGCCACGACCGAAGTGGCGGCCCTTAAAAAGGCGCTGACCGAGGCCGAAGACAAAGTGGCCAAGGAGCGCGCCGAGCGCGAGAAGCAAGAGGCCCGGGTCAACGAGGTCCGGCAAGAGCTCCAGGATTTCGTCCAAAAATACAAGTCCTTGGAGCGTGACTCTAAGACTCAAGAGTCCGAGCTTGCTAAGGCCTTCTCACGCGAGACGCCAAAGCCGAAGCCCAAAAGGCCCTCCAGGAGATTCAGGCGGTCAAAAAGATTGCGGCGGGTAAGGCATTCATTATGCAAAGCAAGCATGTGAAGGAGACTTTCCTTTTACTTACCCGAATTTGGAGCTCTCCAGGAGCGTTCGCGGATCTACCGTGCAGCATATCTGATGCCGCAGAGTTCTACCGAGCTGAAGAAGGGGGCTCGACGGAGAAGTTGTTCTGGTCTCAGTATATTGGGACCGAACATCCGATGCCCTTGAGCGACCAGCTGAAGCAACTGGTCGAACTGCACAAGGCGGCCGAACTGTCCCTGAAGGACCTCATAGTCCGGCTGTGGCCTGCCGAGCCTCTGCCCCGCAGCTACTTTGTCCTTGTAAAGCGGCTTGTGAGTGCCTGCCCGCGGCTTGAAGTCATAAAGCGGTCAGTTTGCATTGAAGGTGCGCGAATGGCCTTCGCCCGCGCAAAAGTGCACTGGGCGAAGATGGATGCCGAGAAGGTGATGACGGAGGGGCCACCGGAGGGCAAGGAGCACCGCCAGCCCGAAAAGTATTATGACAGTGTCCTGAAGGGCTCCCGCCTTGTGGCAGAGTAATGTGCTAAGGATGTAATCTTTGAGTGAATGTACTCATTTTATCCTGTAATATGAAACAAGTTCTTTTGCGCAATATAACGCTTATTGATTTAAAATTTTACCTTATGTGCGGCCGTTTATAAAATCTGAGAGTTGGCCAGTAGTCGGCTTCTGCCCCCATGTAACTAGTACAGGGGTGTTCGGGATGAATCTAAACACTCTTTATCCAAATTTTTGGTCCTTTAAGGAGGTGTTTAGCGCAACGAACAAGGCAATCGGACTATACAACTTTATCACCCTCACTTAGCCATAGAAGTTCTATAATTTTAAATTTTGGCGTAGCCCCTGGTATTCGGAAGGCCGAACTTGGGGTGCTATACACGCCTAAATTGGACAAGGACCGATTCCTCGCCTGACGCGGAAAAAATCTTTAAGGATTTGAAACCTCTCTAACAGCGACCAGCTCTCGCCGCATCATGACAGTCAGTGTTCGGCTTTCTCTACTGAGGTGCTCGTCCGGAAGAACCGGGACACAATCGCAGTAGTTCTCCTGGTGCCACCTTAGCCGTTAGAGCAGAACGTAAGGTAGCAAAACACGGGAGCCGGGCAAACCCAACTATTGACCAAAGACATGATTCGGAGCTGATGCATATAATGCTATAAGTTCGGGGTGCCGCACTGTCAAAAGTGTTCGGACTTTCTTGTCGTGTTATGGGGTACACTGAAGCCCCTAGCGAACTGAACGTACCAGAGTGTACGGGTGCGATTTGTAATAACTAAACAATCAATGAAGAAAGAAAAATAAATGTAGCAATAAGCTGACGCTGTACATTATTTTCCATTGTTATTTGAATGATACGTCAAGTCGTATGTATACAAGTAGTGCGATAAGCAGAATAGGACTATTTGACATGTCCTAACCAAGAGCGAGCTGCGCGTGGGTATGTAAAAACAGGTATAGCGATCGTTATCAGAGACCACCTGGGGATTCCCTCGTACGTCAAAGCTTCTTGCCTCCTTGGTGTTTCCGTCCCGTAATGGGTCCGATAATCAATTTATTGGAAGAGCCTCAAGAAGATAGGGACCTGAAAAACAGGAATGAAGGTGTATGGGTCCTGGTGCGGTTGAGCCGCATTGTGGACCGCATTATAGCTGTGCCTCCGCCTATGCCCATGGTATTTTAAGTGCGTAATTATGTACGCGCAGCACAAATTTCATCGCTTGACTGGGACTAGGACAGAGGCCGGATTGCTAGGCGAGCTCTGGACGGGTCGGATGATTCTGTTGCAGAGTACTTCGGACTCGTTTGACTGTGTCCGGGGGCTTTATTGCCGAATTGGAGGTCTGCCTAAGGAGGCTGCTCTGTACTTCTGCTGCAAGGGCCGCAGTGTGCTCCTCCGTACGGAGGGAGCGCTCTGTGTTTCCATTGACTGTTATAACCCCGCGAGGTCCGGGCATCTTGAGCTTGAGGTAAGCATAGTGCGGCACCGCATTGAATCTAGCAAATGCGGTTCGTCCGAGCAGTGCATGATAGCCACTGCGGAAGGGGACGATATCAAAGATTAACTCCTCGCTTTGGAAGTTGTCCGGAGATCCGAAGACTACTTCCAGTGTGATTGAGCCCGTGCAATAGGCCTCTACACCTGGTATGACACCTTTGAAGGTGGGTTTGGTGGGTTTGATCCTTGAGGGATCGATGCCCATTTTGCGCACTGTATCCTGATAGAGCAGGTTCAGGCTGCTGCCACCGTCCATAAGGACTCGCGTGAGGTGGAATCCGTCAATCATAGGGTCAAGGACCAGTGCGGCCGAACCGCCATGACGGATACTAGTCGGAGGTCCCTGCGATCAAAGGTGATCGGACAAGAGGACCATGGGTTGAACTTTGGGGCGACTGGCTCCATCGCGTAGACGTCCCTTAGTGCACGCTTCCGCTCCCGCTTGGGGATATGGGTGGCGTATATCATATTTACCTTTTTACTTAGGGAGGAAATTTATTCTGTCCACCTGTGTTCGACAGCCGGGGCTCCTCGTCGTCGTCGCTATGCGGCCCCTTTTTCTTGTTTTCGGCATTTAACTTGCCGGCCTGTTTAAATACCCAACATTCTCTGTTGGTGTGGTTGGCTGGTTTATCAGGGGTGCCGTGGATTTGACACGAGCGATCGAGTATGCGGTCTAGGCTGCACGGGCCCGGATTGTTCCTTTTGAATGGCTTCTTCCATTGACCGGACTTGGAGCCACTAAATCCGGCGTTGACGGCCGTGTCTTCGGCGTTATCGCCATTGCTGCGACACTTGTGTCTGTTGCGCCGGGGCTTGCCGTTGCTATCTCTGGCATCTGAGGTGCCAGGATTTCTTGATGTGCTGTTGCTACGAGCTAACCAGCTATCCTCGCCCGCACAAAAGCGGGTCATGAGTGTCGTGAGAGCTGCCATGGATTTCGGCTTCTCTTGGCCAAGGTGTCGGGCAAGCCACTCGTCACGGATGTTATGCTTAAAGGCCGCTAGGGCTTCGGCATCCGGATAGTTGACAATTTGGTTCTTTTTAGTTAGGAACCGAGTCCAGAATTTCCTGGCTGACTCTCCGGGCTGTTGGGTTATGTGGATTAAATCGTCAGCATCCGGTGGCCACACATAAGTGCCCTGGAAGTTATCCAGGAATGCGTCTTCTAGGTTCTCCCAACTACCAATGGAGTTTGCCGGCATACTATTCAGCCAATGTCGAGCCGGTCCCTTTAATTTTAGTGGGAGGTACTTGATGGCATGTAGATCATCGCCGCGGGCCATGTGAATGTGGAGAAGGAAATCTTCGATCCACACCGCGGGGTCTGTTGTCCCATCATATGGTTCGATGTTCACGGGCTTGAACCCTTCTGGGAATTCGTGATCCATTACTTCGTCAGTGAAGCATAGGGGGTGTGCGGCGCCTCTGTGCCGGGCTATATCACGACGCAGTTCAGATTAGTCTGGTCTGCTATATTCGGCCCGGCCGGATTTGTATTTAGTATATCCGACGTGGCAGTCATCGTCACGCGTTGGGGCGCGCCCCCGTGATCCGTAGATCGATCTTGACTGTCCTGCTTTGTTTTCCAATTCGCCTCGCAGGTCCTGCGTGTAGCCCCGGGCCTTCATGTTTTTATTTGCTTGGCAACGGGGTGCGGGCTGGTGTTTGGGCTGATACGCCGCTTTGTCTCGGCCACGAGGTGGCCGGTCAGCCGCATCCTGCGCTGGTAATGTGGGCTCTAATGCTTCATCCTCGAATTGAGGTAACAACCTGCGCCTCGGGTAGCTTTTGGTAGGGCGCTCGAGTCCGTATTCCTCGGCTGCCAGGACCTCAGTCCATCTATCAGTTAGCAGATCTTGATCAGCTTGAAGCTGCTGCTGCTTTTTCTTCAGGCTTTTTGCAGTGGCTATAAGCCGGCGCTTGAAGCGCTCCTGCTCGACGGGATCCTCAGGCACGATAAATTCTTCGTCGCCGAGGCTCACCTCGTCTTCGCAGAGGGGCATGTAATTTTCGTCCTCCGAGTCTCCATCCATTGCCTGTTCATCAGGGCTAGCTTGCCCATCCTCCCGTCCGGCTTGCTCGAAGCTTGGCCGGGCGGGATTGTTTTCGTCTTTGGCGTCATCCAGAGTGCTATTGTCTCCTGTGCCGGTATCGCTATTTTTGCTATGGCGGGGCTTAGAGCGGCGCCGCTGATGCCGACGCTTAGATTGCTTCTCAAGAGGATCACCCTCCGTAGCATCCTTTTGACCCTCGCCATTGTCTCCTTTGGGTGTGTCCACCATATATATGTCATATGATGATGTGGCAGTCCAGCGCCCTGTGGGCAGTGGTTCCTGTTCTTCTCCGGCATCGTCGTCCATACCGTCGATGTCTTCGGAGTCGAAATCGAGCATGTCGGTTAGGTCGTCGACAATGGCTATTAAGTGGGTGGTGGGTGGGTAACGAATTCCTTCGTCGTCCGCTTCCCACTCAAGCCGGACATAGTTTGGCCAAGGGTCTCCTGACAGGGAGAGAGATTTTAATGAGTTTAGCACATCGCCCAAGGGCGAGTGCTAGAAATATCCGCGGAGCTAAACTCCATGATCGGTGCCCAGTCAGGTTCGAGGGGCACGGATGCACGCGGTCCGGAGCCTATGGCTGGAGACGAGTCCAAGGGTTCGATGACACAGACCTCCTTGGAAGTGAGATCTGTGTTCGGCTCTATCGCCGCTAAGTGTGCGGCCTCCGTGGCGGGGTCCATCCACCCGTCCTCGGATGGCACGATCTGCTCCGGATTTAAAGCCAGGGCAGTTGCAGGTGCGATCTCCTGAACACCGTCCGACGGCAGATCTAAGTCATGCTCATCGTGACCGTAGGGTGCACCTGTTATGGGCTCGAATCCCTCAAAGATCAAGTCCCCGCGGATGTCGGCAGTGTAATTCAGGCTTCCGAACCTGACCTGATGGCCAGGGGAATAGCTATCGATCTGCTCCAGATGGCCAAGCGAGTTGGCCCGCAGTGCGAAGCCGCCGAATACGAAGATCTGTCCGGGGAGGAAAATTTCACCCTAGACCGCATCGTTGTAGATGATTGAAGGAGCCATCAAGCCTTATCGTGACGACACAGTGGAACTCTCAATGAAAGCACCAATGTCGGTGTCAAAACCGGCGGATCTCGGGTAGGGGGTCCCGAACAGTGCGTCTAAGGCTAATGGTAACACGAGGCGGGGGACACAATGTTTACCCAGGTTCGGGCCATCTCGATGGAGGTAATACCCTACTTCCTGCTTGATTGATCCTGATGATATGAGTATTACAAGAGTTGATCTATCACGAGATCGTAGAGGCTAAACCCTAGAAGCTATCCTATGATTGTGATTGTTCTTGTCTTACGGACAAAACCCTCCGATTTATATAGACACCGGAGGGGGCTAGGGTTACGCAGAGTCGGTTACAGAGAAGGAGATCTACATATCCGAATTGCCAAGCTTGCCTTCCACGCAAAGGAGAGTCCCACCCGGACACGGGACGAAGTCTTCAACTTGTATCTTCATAGTCCAACAATCCGGCATAAGTATATAGTCCGGCCGTCCGAGGACCCCCTAATCCAGGACTCCCTCAATCAGCAAATATGCTTTCTATTTTATTATATCCTAACACCTTGTATGCATACGTTGCTCCCCCATAAATTTTAGAGTCCGAGGTTGCATGTCCAGCAAGATTATCAAAGCAATCACATGCACGTGCAGGTTCTAAACGCACTTGTTTTCCTTTTACTAGGCCCGATTTGTATTCCTTTCCATAGTATTCTTTAGGCCGAACAACATTCATCTTCATTAGTATATCTCCATCTTGGAAAACGTCTGTAGTCTCATCAACATACGTTATTGTATCATCAACGATCATCTTAGTTAAAATACACGCGGTCGTATCAGAAGGCCTCAGGCGGCCGCAAGGCGAGGAAGAAGCTGGTCGAGACCTTTGGCGGCGCGACTGTATTGCCCCCGCGTCTCCTGAGCGGGGGCGACCCGAGGGGGTGTTTCGGACCTCCTCTTCTTCGGCACGCTCAAGATTAAAGCAGCTTGCTCCGGCGTGCCTACACAACTTTGTGGGTAGTCCTCCCATCGCCGATGGACTCCGCCTTCACATGGATACCAAAATTCCAACTCATCATGGCAGAAAGGGCTACTGCACATAGGGATTTGGAGAGCGATCGATGAATCAATAACATAAGTCTATCCACACGCCTCCCAGTTGAAGACATCAAATAGTTCTTCAAGCTTTTGATGAGCCCACAAGAAGTGAACCTTATTGAAGAGACCGGCGACAAAATCATTTGGAAATTGGAAGCTCACTTCTTCTGAGGAATACTCAGCATCCTCGGTCTACTTCACCCAACCTTTTTATGGCCGGGCTACTTCTGTTGGAACCGCAACCCTCCCTCACTCTCGGCTAGAGGTAGAAGAAGACACAAGACACAAGAAATTTCGGGCCGGCGCACGAACGCCACCGTGGGCGCACGCACGCCCTAATCTTCTTTATCTTTTCAATGGCTACATGGCTGGCTCGGCTCCGATGCATCAACAAGCGGTACAGGGGGTATTTATACCTGGGCTAATACAGGTGCGCACACACGACGCTGCCCACCTCTCTCTGGTGCATGCGTGATCCGCTTGCTCTGGGCGACGCCCACGATGGCTCCAACGTGCACACGACGCGGCGAGCCTCCAACAGAAACGCATGCCCAGCAATTACTGCCTGGAATATCTCCATGACCCAGCTACGCAACTAACAGCCACGCATGCACTAACTAATAGTCTAATCAAGATTACTGCTAACATTCTCCCTCCTAATCTTGAACTCGTGATCATGGGACAGCGCCACACGCCGTCGCAGCCACCATCTTCCCGGCGCACTGACGCCTGCCGCACTGACGGCTTTGTGGCTTCACTCGAGCTCGAACTCGACTCCGGGCACTGCCATTACAACGTACACGGGGGGTTTTATACCCAGGGATGCGCCGGGCACGCACCCACGTCCCAGCCCACGTCGAATGCCCGTCCCGCCCGCTCTGCCCGCGCCCCCTCCGACATGCACGGACACGTCTGGGCGCGGCGAGCCCGCGATGGACCAGCTCAACGCGCACACCCCCGCTCGCCAATGGCCACCCTACACCACGGTCCCGCCGCGCCTGACACGCCTGGCGCGCGCCCATACACGCGCCTGACGCATCCGACACGAGCGCCGCGGCTCTGTGCCACACGCCTCCACCGTTGTCGCGCCGAGCCGCCGTGACGCGCTCGCCGCGCCGTCGTCGTCGTTGAAGCCGCCACCACGCAGGTTCACCGCGACCTCCTCACCGTGCCGCCGCAGCCACCACGCAGCGCCTCGGCGGCCTCCGCGGTCGCCGTACATACGACGTCACCGCCCGCCGGCTCCGCCACACGCCATGACAGCTGCAGCCCCGCCCTCCTCCAGAGGCTGACACACGGCCCGGAGCTCCATCGCGCAGCCACCGGCGAGCGCCGCCATCGCTGCCACGCCTCCGGCACGGCACGCACGCCCAAGACACCAAGCTCTGATACCAAATGTTGGAACCGCATCCCTCCCTCACTCTCGGCTAGAGGTAGAAGAAGACACAAGACACAAGAAATTCTGAGCCGGCGCATGAACGCCGCCGTGGGCGCACGCACGCCCTAATCTTCTTTATCTTTTCAATGGCTACATGGCTGGCTCGACTCTGATGCATCAACAAGCGGTACAGGGGGTATTTATACCCGGGCTAACACAGGTGCACACACACGACGCTGCCCACCTCTCTCTGGTGCATGCGTGGTCCGCTTGCTCTGGCCGACGCCCACGATGCGCTCCAACGTGCGCACGACGCGGCGAGCCTCCAACAGAAACGCATGCCCAGCAACTACTGCCTGGAATATCTCCATGACCCAGCTACGCAACTAACAGCCACGCATGCACTAACTAATAGTCTAATCAAGATCACTGCTAACAACTCCGCTCAACTCAACGCTTTGATTAATTACTACTCAAATGAAGCCAGCGACATGGAACAGCTGTGGGCACTGCCGAAGCAAATTTTTTTTTTTGTGGTTGATCTTTAAAGATTGTGCGTGAACAGCCGACTGGCAATAAATTAGAGGTTGACCAAATTGTGGTTTATGCCAATTGTGCAAAAGGCAGCTGGAATCAGAGGCACATCTTCTTTTCAAGTGTAGATATACAACACACATTCGGAATGAGGTGAAGGCCTGGCTCGGCCCTATGTCGACATTGACGCTTGGAGAAACCTCACTATAGTCAAAGAATTGTGGCTATCCACGATCATCGTTAATGGTAATGCAAGGAAAGGCTTGGCATCTCCTTTTATGCTAGTCTTGTGGAAAATTTGAAATGAGAGCGGGGTCAAGTTTCTTTTGAAATGAGAGATATACTAGAGTTTTGTAGGATCGCTTCATCTATGCTAACCGTAAGATAAAGGCCGATGCCAAACTTTTGGGCTCGCGGGTTCTAAGAATTTGAGATATTTGATGTCGCGAGGTATAAATGTTACATGAAAACCTTAATTCTACTTTTAATGAACCCACTTATACGGGAAAGATTCATCGATGCACTTTGTATGACTGTTGTGTGTGCAATGGTATCCAAGATCAGATTAGAAGTACATATTATGGAAAGGAAGTAGAAATACCAGATCAGAAGTATGTACAATGGAAGGAAAACGAACATTTGTCTATACAAGACATCAAAGATTGTAGATAAATGGTGATAATTTGTTCATTAGTATAGTGCCACATCTTATATGTTAAATTAAAACGGAAAGCCAGTAACAACGTTTACTCAACACTGACAAATATACTCCCTCCGTTCCTAAATTAAGTCTTTTTAGAAATTCCACTATAAACTACATACGGATGTATATAGACATATTCTGTATGTAGTTCATAGTGCAATCTCTAAGAAGACTTATATTTAGAAACGGAGGGAGCAATTAACTATTGGATATAAATAAGTAAACCTATGAGCGTATACCTTATTTGAGATGCGTATGTTTAACGCAGTCTGACACACAATGCACAGTAACTACTGGTATACTCACAAAGCATGCAACTCCCGAACCAGAATCACAGCAGTAGACGTGAGGCTCAAGCAAGCCATCTGCCGACCCCCTGGATGCAGACGCGAAGACAATCCACAACACTAGGCGGACATACCAACTCATCAAGTTCGAGACTACATGTGCTTCCATCCGCAATATTGTACCCCTGAATGTGACCATCACAATCGTGTCCCAGGTAGATTGTATCAGCAGCAACAGATGAAAAGGGGGTCTCGGCTGATACGGAAATCGCGCGACCGATCCCCATGAACACGGCACGCCCGTTGAAGCCCTTGATCGGGACCAGGACCCCAGCTTCCAAATCCACCCTGTAAACATCATACCTCCTTTCATAGCCGCTGTACTGGTATAGGGGGGTCCGGAGCACCAGCATCAACTCCCCACCATTGTCCACCAGCTGGTGGTGGGTGCGCATCATTTGGAAGAGATCACACGACTTGCTCCGGTCAACGACCATATGAAGCCGTGGCGGCTGCTGATCCGAGCTGGTCGTCAGCAGCATGACGCCCCTGTAGTTGGCGCAGTAGAAGCGTCCGGCAAAAGGCATACACGAACTCATGGATCCATTGCCGACCACGGTCCAACTCACATCGTCGGGTTTAGCGACGACAAACCCCTGATTAAAGAAACTGACTGCCACCGTGGAGGCTTCGGCAACAAGGCCCACGCCAGACACACTGATTAATTTTCCCATCTCAAAGCCACAGCTCCAAGATCGATGCTGCTCTGGTGTCAGGAGCGCGGTCATCGGGGGGAGATCGGTGAGCTGGTGTGTGAGAGGGTTAAGCAGGCGGACGACCAGGCTGGGCTCGTGGAGCAGCAGCAGGAGGCCCTCGGGGGTGAGCGCGAGCAACGTGTGCCCGGCAAGCTCCGGGAGGTCCATCCGGATGCACTCGCCGGTAGACACGTTGAGGAAACGATGGCGGCGTGGCCCGGCAAAGGATTTGTCGAGCATGATCCACTGGCGGGGGAGGAAGCGACCGTCCAGGCCGCCGGCGCGCGGGTCTGGCGAGCACCGCCGCCATGGTTGGCACACGGCGCGGAAGCGAACATAGTCGGCCACATCGCTGGCGAGGGCAAGCTCGGCGATCATGCCGGCCGGCCCGTCCCCGAGGTTCGCCCAGTCCATACTGCAGGTTCGTGGGAGATAACTAGGGTCTAGCTAGGGGGCCGCGGCCCGACCGACTGCCGCCGCTTATTTACCTGGAACTCGGGCCGATGGCGTTGCTTTTCTAGGTGGCTCCGGGCCGGGTACATATACTATAGGAAGAGTTGTATTCGTATACGGTATGGTTTGGTCTCGTTCTCATTGTTCCTATCCGCCTTTAAATACTGCTGGAGGACCCTGCAAAAGAAAAAGTAAAAGACAAAATACTGCTGGAGGGCCCTGCAAAAGAGAAAGAAAAATACTGCTGGAGGTGGCGATGTCTTTGACTCCTGGTAACGTACACACATACTCCTAGAGATCGGCAAGCTGCCAAGCCGGTGCTCTGCGCAGCTTCCTTTTTTTCAAAAAAAAAAACTGCGCAGAGCACCGGTTCTCTAAGATCTTTTAGCTCACCTGCCCAAGCTCATCCGTGGTTTCGACTCCGGTGGCAAGCTAGCCCGCAAAAAAAAAATGACTCCGGCAAGCTGTCCTGTGACCCACCTGAACCACCAGGTCCCGAACACCACCGCCAGCTGTCATCTACTGGCGGAGTGTTTGGAGAAGCATCGTGAGAGCAACTCCAAAGGGCCGACCCATTTCGTCCGCCTGCGTTCGTTTGGGTCGGCGCGGACAAAAGTGGAGGCCCAATGCGCCGACCCATACCCAAATCACGTCCGTGTCGCGTCCGCGCCGACGCATTTGCGGCCTAAATTTGCGTCCCAAATTTGTCGGCGCGGACGCTGAACGGACGCTTCGCGCGCCTTCTCGCTGTCCGTGCGTCCCCACATGGCGGCCGTCCAACTACCCGCTACCCACGCGGTCAGCTTAATTTATGACCACGGTCCCACGCGTCAGCGACGGCGCTCGTCCTTTTTTAAGCCGACCGTGCGGCGGGGCCGTCCTCATCCAAACTCGCCGTCCACATCTACCAAGCTTTGCTCCCCCGTCGCCGGCAAACCCTATCCACCACAACCACAGCGAGATGGGCCTCTTCTCCGGCGCCAGCGGCAGCAAGGCCAAGGGCAAGGCCCCCGCACCCCTTTCCCCTCAGAGTTCCTCCCGCCTCTGCCGGCGCCCGTGCCTCGCCGGCAGAGGCTGCGCGTGAACGTGCCAGTGCATCAGGCGGAGTGGCACTGGTTGAAGGAAATATGCCCTAGAGGCAATAATAAAGTTATTATTTATTTCCTTATATCATGATAAAAGTTTATTATTCATGCTAGAATTGTATTAACCGGAAACATAATACTTGTGTGAATACATAGACAAACAGAGTGTCACTAGTATGCCTCTACTTGACTAGCTCGTTGATCAAAGATGGTTAAGTTTTCTAGCCATTGACATGGGTTGTCATTTGATTAACGGGATCACATCATTAGGAGAATGATGTGATTGACTTGACCCATTTCGTTAGCTTAGCACTCGATCGTTTAGTATGTTGCTATTGCTTTCTTCATGACTTATACATGTTCCAATGACTATGAGATTATGCAACTCCCGTTTACCGGAGGAACACTTTGTGTGCTACCAAACGTCACAACGTAACTGGGTGATTATAAAGGTGCTCTACAGGTGTCTCCAAAGGTACTTGTTGGGTTGGCGTATTTCGAGATTAGGATTTGTCACTCCGATTGTCGGAGAGGTATCTCTGGGCCCTCTCGGTAATGCACATCACTTAAGCCTTGCAAGCATTGCAACTAATGAGTTTGTTGCGAGATGATGTATTACAGAACGAGTAAAGAGACTTGCCGGTAACGAGATTGAACTAGGTATTGAGATACCGACGATCAAATCTCGGGCAAGTAACATACCGATGACAAAGGGAACAACGTATGTTGTTATGCGGTCTGACCGATAAAGATCTTCGTGGAATATGTGGGAGCCAATATGAGCATCCAGGTTCCGCTATTGGTTATTGACCAGAGACGTGTCTCGGTCATGTCTACATAGTTCTCGAACCCGTAGGGTCCGCACGCTTAACGTTTCGATGACAGTTATATTATGAGTTTATATGTTTTGATGTACCGAAGGTTGTTCGGAGTCTCGGATGTGATCACGGACATGACGAGGAGTCTCAAAATGGCCGAGACATAAATATTGATATATTGGAAGCCTATGTTTGGATATCGGAAGTGTTCCGGGTTGAAATCGGGATTTTACCGGCGTACCGGGAGGTTACCGGAACCCCCCGGCAACATAATGGGCCTTAGTGGGCCTAGGTGGAAGAGAGGAGAGGCGGCTAGGGCTGGGCCGCGCGCCCCTCCCCCTAGTCCGAATAGGACAAGTAGAAGGGGGCGGCGCCCCCCCTTCCTTCTTCTCCCTCTCCTCTTTCCCCCTCCCAAGTCCTAATCCAACTAGGAAAAGGGGGGAGTAGGACTCCTCCTGGCGTGCCCCGAGGCTGGCCGCACCTCCCCCCTTTGATCCTTTATATACGGGGGCAGGGGGCAGCCCATAGACACAACAATTGATCATTGATCTCTTAGCCGTGTGCGGTGCCCCCCTCCACCATATTACACCTTGATAATATCGTAGCGGTGCTTAGGCGAAGCCCTGCGTCGGTAGAACATCATCGTCGTCACCATGCCGTCGTGCTGACGAAACTCTCCCTCAACACTCGGCTGGATCGGAGTTCACGAGACGTCATCGAGCTGAACGTGTGCTGAACTCGGAGGTGCCGTGCGTTCGGTACTTGATCGGTCGGATCGTGAAGACGTACGACTACATCAACCGCGTTGTGTTAACGCTTCCGCTTTCGGTCTACGAGGGTACGTGGGCAAACACTCTCCCCTCTCGTTGCTATGCATCACCATGATCTTGTGTGTGCGTAGGAATTTTTTTTGAAATTACTACGTTTCCCAACAGTGGCATCCGAGCCTGGTTTTATGCGTTGATGTTATATGCACGAGTAGAACACAAATGAGTTGTGGGCGATATAAGTCATACTGCTTACCAGCATGTCATACTTTGGTTCGGCGGTATTGTTGGATGAAGCGGCCCGGACCGACATTACGCGTACGCTTACGCGAGATTGGTTCTTCCGACGACGTGCTTTGCACAAAGGTGGCCGGCGGGTGTCAGTTTCTCCAACTTTAGTTGAACCGAGTGTGGCTACGCCCGGTCCTTGCGAAGGTTAAAACATCACCAACTTGACAAACTATCGTTGTGGTTTTGATGCGTAGGTAAGAACGGTTCTTGCTCAGCCCGTAGCAGCCACATAAAACTTGCAACAACAAAGTAGAGGACGTCTAACTTGTTTTTGCAGGGCATGTTGTGATGTGATATGGTCAAGGCATCATGCTATATTTTATTGTATGAGATGATCATGTTTTGTAACCGAGTTATCGGCAACTGGCATGAGCCATATGGTTGTCGCTTTATTGTATGCAATGCAATCGCCATGTAATTGCTTTATTTTATCACTAAGCGGTAGCGATAGTCGTAGAAGCAATAGTTGGCGAGACGACAACGATGCTATGATGGAGATCAAGGTGTCGCGCCGGTGACGATGGGGATCATGACGGTGCTTCGGAGATGGAGATCAGAAGCACAAGATGATGATGGCCATATCATATCACTTATTATGATTGCATGTGATGTTTATCTTTTATACATCTTATCTTGCTTTGATTGACGGTAGCATTATAAGATGATCTCTCACTAAATTTCAAGATAAAAGTGTTCTCCCTGAGTATGCACCGTTGCCAAAGTTCGTCGTGCCCAGACACCACGTGATGATCGGGTGTGATAAGCTCTACGTCCATCTACAACGGGTGCAAGCCAGTTTTGCACATGCAGAATACTCAGGTTAAACTTGACGAGCCTAGCATATGCAGATATGGCCTCGGAACACTGAGACCGAAAGGTCGAGCGTGAATCATATAGTAGATATGATCAACATAGTGATGTTCACCATTGAAAACTACTCCATTTCACGTGATGATCGGTTATGGTTTAGTTGATTTGGATCACGTGGTCACTTAGATGATTAGAGGGATGTCTATCTAAGTGGGAGTTCTTAAGTAATATGATTAATTGAACTTAAATTTATCATGAACTTAGTACTTGATAGTATCTTGCTTGTCTATGTTGATTGTAGATAGATGGCCCGTGTTGTTGTTCCGTTGAATTTTAATGCGTTCCTTGAGAAAGCAAAGTTGAAAGATGATGGTAGCAATTACACGGACTGGGTCTGTAACTTGAGGATTATCCTCATTGCTGCACAGAAGAATTACGTCCTGGAAGCACCGCTGGGTGCCAGGCCTGGTGCAGGAGCAACACCAGATGTTATGAACGTCTGGCAGAGCAAAGCTGATGACTACTCGATAGTTCAGTGTGCCATGCTTTACGGCTTAGAACCGGGTCTTCAACGACGTTTTGAACGTCATGGAGCATATGAGATGTTCCAGGAGTTGAAGTTAATATTTCAAGCAAATGCCCGGATTGAGAGATATGAAGTCTCCAATAAGTTCTACAGCTGCAAGATGGAAGAGAATAGTTCTGTCAGTGAGCATATACTCAAAATGTCTGGGTATAACAATCACTTGATTCAACTAGGAGTTAATCTTCCGGATGATAACGTTATTGACAGAATTCTTCAATCACTGCCACCAAGCTACAAGAGCTTCGTGATGAACTATAACATGCAAGGGATGGATAAGACGATTCCCGAGCTCTTCGCAATGCTAAAGGCTGCGGAGGTAGAAATCAAAAAGGAGCATCAAGTGTTGATGGTCAATTAGACCACTAGTTTCAAGAAAAAGGGCAAAGGGAAGAAGAAAGGGAACTTCAAGAAGAACAGCAAGCAAGTTGCTGTTCAGGAGAAGAAACCCAAATCTGGACCTAAGCCTGAGACTGAGTGCTTCTATTGCAAGCAGACTGGTCACTGGAAGCGGAACTGCCCCAGGTATTTGGCGGATAAGAAGGATGGCAAGGTGAACAAAGGTATATGTGATATACATGTTATTGATGTGTACCTTACTAGAGCTCGCAGTAGCACCTGGGTATTTGATACGGGTTCTGTTGCTAATATTTGCAACTAGAAACAGGGACTACGGATTAAGCGAACACTGGCCAAGGACGAGGTGACGATGCGCGTGGGAAACGGTTCCAAAGTCGATGTGATCGCCGTCGGCACGCTACCTCTACATCTACCTTTGGGATCAGTATTAGACCTAAATAATTGTTATTTGGTGCCAGCGTTGAGCATGAACATTATATCTGGATCTTGTTTGATGCGAGACGGTTATTCATTTAAATCAGAGAATAATGGTTGTTCTATTTATATGAGTAATATCTTTTATGGTCATGCACCCTTGAAGAGTGGTCTATTTTTAATGAATCTCGATAGTAGTGATACACATATTCATAATGTCGAAGCCAAAAGATGCAGAGTTGATAATGATAGTGCAACTTATTTGTGGCACAGCCGTTTAGGTCATATCGGTGTAAAGCGCATGAAGAAACTCCATACTGATGGACTTTTGGAATCACTTGATTATGAATCACTTGGTACTTGCGAACCGTGCCTCATGGGCAAGATGACTAAAATGCCGTTCTCCGGAACTATGGAGAGAGCAACAGATTTGTTGGAAATCATACATACAGATGTATGTGGTCCGATGAATATTGAGGCTCGTGGCGGATATCGTGATTTTCTCACCTTCACAGATGATTTGAGCAGATATGGGTATATCTACTTAATGAAACATAAGTCTGAAACATTTGAAAAGTTCAAAGAATTTCAGAGTGAAGTTGAAAATCATCGTAACAAGAAAATAAAGTTTCTACGATCAGATCGTGGAGGAGAATATTTGAGTTACGAGTTTGGTCTACATTGGAAACAATGCGGAAAAGTTTCGCAACTGATGCCAACCGGAACACCACAACGTAATGGTGTGTCCGAACGTCGTAATCGTACTTTACTAGATATGGTGCGATCTATGATGTCTCTTACTGATTTACCGCTATCGTTTTGAGGTTATGCTTTAGAGACGGCTGCATTCACGTTAAATAGGGCACCATCGAAATCCGTTGAGACGACGCCTTATGAACTGTGGTTTGGCAAGAAACCAAAGTTGTCGTTTCTTAAAGTTTGGGGCTGCGATGCTTATGTGAAGAAGCTTCAACCTGATAAGCTCAAACCTAAATCGGAGAAATGTGTCTTCAGAGGATACCCAAAGGAGACTGTTGGGTACACCTTCTATCACAGATCCGAAGGCAAGACATTTGTTGCTAAGAATGGATCCTTTCTAGAGAAGGAGTTTCTCTCGAAAGAAGTGAGTGGGAGGAAAGTAGAACTTGATGAGGTAACTGTACCTGCTCCCTTATTGGAAAATAGTTCATCACAGAAACCGGTTCCTATGACGCCTACACCAATTAGTGAGGAAGTTAATGATGATGATCATGGAACTTCAGATCAAGTTGTTACTGAACCTCGTAGGTCAACCAGGGTAAGATCCGCACCAGAGTGGTACGGTAATCCTGTTCTGGAGGTTATGTTACTAGACCATGACGAACCTACGAACTATGAAGAAGCGATGGTGAGCCCAGATTCCGCAAAATGGCTTGAGGCCATGAAATCCGAGATGGGATCCATGTATGAGAACAAAGTATGGACTTTGGTTGACTTGCCCGATGATCGGCAAGCCATTGAAAATAAATGGATCTTCAAGAAGAAGACTGACGCTGACGGTAATGTTACTGTCTATAAAGCTCGACTTGTTGCGAAAGGTTTTCGACAAGTTCAAGGGATTGACTACGATGAGACCTTCTCACCCGTAGCGGTGCTTAAGTCTGTCCGAATCATGTTAGCAATTGCCGCATTTTATGATTATGAAATTTGGCAAATGGATGTCAAAACTGCATTCCTGAATGGATTTCTGGAAGAAGAGTTGTATATGATGCAACCGGAAGGTTTTGTCGATCCAAAGGGAGCTAACAAAGTGTGCAAGCTCCAGTGATCCATTTATGGACTGGTGCAAGCCTCTCGGAGTTGGAATAAATGTTTTGATAGTGTGATCAAAGCATTTGGTTTTGTACAGACTTTTGGAGAAGCCTATATTTACAAGAAAGTGAGTGGGAGCTCTGTAGCATTTCTGATATTATATGTGGATGACATATTGCTGATTGGAAATGATATAGAATTTCTGGATAGCATAAAGGGATACTTGAATAAGAGTTTTTCAATGAAAGACCTCGGTGAAGCTGCGTATATATTGGGCATCAAGATCTATAGAGATAGATCAAGACGCTTAATTGGACTTTCACAAAGCACATACCTTGACAAAGTTTTGAAGAAGTTCAAAATGGATCAAGCAAATAAAGGGTTCTTGCCTGTGTTACAAGGTGTGAAGTTGAGTAAGACTCAATGCCCGACCACTGCAGAAGATAGAGAGAAGATGAAAGATGTTCCCTATGCTTCAGCCATAGGCTCTATCATGTATGCAATGCTGTGTACCAGACCTGATGTGTGCCTTGCTATAAGTCTGGCAGGAAGGTACCAAAGTAATCCAGGAGTGGATCACTGGACAGCGGTCAAGAACATCCTGAAATACCTGAAAAGGACTAAGGATATGTTTCTCGTTTATGGAGGTGACAAAGAGCTCATCGTAAATGGTTACGTCGATGCAAGCTTTGACACTGATCCGGACGATTCTAAATCGCAAACCGGATACGTGTTTACATTGAACGGTGGAGCTGTCAGTTGGTGCAGTTCTAAACAAAGCGTCGTGGCGGGATCTACGTGTGAAGCGGAGTACATAGCTGCTTCGGAAGCAGCAAATGAAGGAGTCTGGATGAAGGAGTTCATATCCGATCTAGGTGTCATACCTAGTGCATCTGGTCCAATGAAAATCTTTTGTGACAATACTGGTGCAATTGCCTTAGCAAAGGAATCCAGATTTTACAAGAGAACCAAGCACATCAAAAGACGCTTCAATTCCATCCGGGATTAAGTCCAGGTGGGAGACATAGAAATTTACAATATACATACGGATCTGAATGTTGCAGACCCGTTGACTAAGCCTCTTCCACGAGCAAAACATGATCAGCACCAAGGCTCCATGGGTGTAAGAATCATTACTGTGTAATCTAGATTATTGACTCTAGTGCAAGTGGGAGACTGAAGGAAATATGCCCTAGAGGCAATAATAAAGTTATTATTTATTTCCTTATTTCATGATAAATGTTTATTATTCATGCTAGAATTGTATTAACCGGAAACATAATACTTGTGTGAATACATAGACAAACAGAGTGTCACTAGTATGCCTCTACTTGACTAGCTCGTTGATCAAAGATGGTTAAGTTTCCTAGCCATTGACATGGGTTGTCATTTGATTAACGGGATCACATCATTAGGAGAATGATGTGATTGACTTGACCCATTTCGTTAGCTTAGCACTCGATCGTTTAGTATGTTGCTATTGCTTTCTTCATGACTTATACATGTTCCTATGACTATGAGATTATGCAACTCCCGTTTACCGGAGGAACACTTTGTGTGCTACCAAACGTCACAACGTAACTGGGTGATTATAAAGGTGCTCTACAGGTGTCTCCGAAGGTACTTGTTGGGTTGGCGTATTTCGAGATTAGGATTTGTCACTCCGATTGTCGGAGAGGTATCTCTGGGCCCTCTCGGTAATGCACATCACTTAAGCCTTGCAAGCATTGCAACTAATGAGTTTGTTGCGAGATGATGTATTACAGAACGAGTAAAGAGACTTGCCGGTAACGAGATTGAACTAGGTATTGAGATACCGACGATCGAATCTCGGGCAAGTAACATACCGATGACAAAGGGAACAACGTATGTTGTTATGCGGTCTGACCGATAAAGATCTTTGTAGAATATGTTGGAGCCAATATGAGCATCCAGGTTCCGCTATTGGTTATTGACCAGAGACGTGTCTCAGTCATGTCTACATAGTTCTTGAACCCGTAGGGTCCGCACGCTTAACGTTTCGATGACAGTTATATTATGAGTTTATATGTTTTGATGTACCGAAGGTTATTCGGAGTCTCGGATGTGATCACGGACATGACGAGGAGTCTCGAAATAGTCGAGACATAAAGATTGATATATTGGAAGCTTATGTTTGGATATCGGAAGTGTTCCGGGTTGAAATCGGGATTTTACCAGAGTACCGGGAGGTTACCGGAACCCCCCGGCAACATAATGGGCCTTAGTGGGCCTAGGTGGAAGAGAGGAGAGGCGGCTAGGGCTGGGCCGCGCCCCCCTCCCCCCTAGTCTGAATAGGACAAGGAGAAGGGGGCGGCGCCCCCCTTCCTTCTTCTCCCTCTCCTCTTTCCCCCCTCCCAAGTCCTAATCCAACTAGGAAAAGGGGGGGAGTCCTACTCCCGGTGGGAGTAGGACTCCTCCTGGCGCGCCCCAAGGCTGGCCGCACCTCCCCCCTTTGATCCTTTATATACGGGGGCAGGGGGCAGCCCATAGACACAACAATTGATCATTGATCTCTTAGCCGTGTGCGGTGCCCCCTCCACCATATTACACCTCGATAATATCGTAGCGGTGCTTAGGCGAAGCCTTGCGTCGGTAGAACATCATCATCGTCACCACGCCGTCGTGCTGACGAAACTCTCCCTCAACACTCGGCTGGATCGGAGTTCGAGGGACGTCATCGAGCTGAACGTGTGCTGAACTCGGAGGTGCCGTGCGTTCGGTACTTGATCGGTCGGATCGTGAAGACGTACGACTACATCAACCGCGTTGTGTTAACGCTTCCGCTTTCGGTCTACGAGGGTACGTGGACAAACACTCTCCCCTCTCGTTGCTATGCATCACCATGATCTTGTGTGTGCGTAGGAATTTTTTTTTAAATTACTTTGTTTCCCAACACTGGCAGCACCGCCAGCCTCTGCCGTATCCCGACATGACCCTGCCGCACGACTGGCATCTGGATCCAGATAGGATCCCAGTGCTGGCGGCGCCGCGGACGGCTCGGGCTCACGCGGAGGAGGTGCGGCGCCGGCGGGCGCTGCTGATGCCGGAGCAGCGCCGTGAGGCCGCCTACGCATCCGACTTACTCAACTGGGCAAGGTGGTTCACCTTCGAGCACGAGGAGGCGAGGCGACGGGGCGTGCGCAAGGTCGACCGGAGCTCGCCGCCTGCCGGCGCTCGTCGTCCGCGAGGAGGACCAGGCGGCGGAGGACGCCTACCAGGCGGCCCTTGCGGCCGTCTACCGCGAGAGCGGGGAGGACGAGCGGCGCAGGGCGGAGGCGGCGGAGGAAGAGGAGGCTCGGTACGAGGCGGCAATGGCGCGGGCACTTGCCCTCTCCGCGGCGGGCGACAGCGTGGTGCCGCCGGTGGCTCCGCCGTCCCCTATCAAGCTGGAGTCGTCCCCCATCGAGCGCTACTCCTGGACGGGAGTAGTGGGCGAGTGGGTACGCGCGCCGCCGGTCTGGATGGGAGCGACGCCGGCGCAGGAGGCGACGTACCTCGAGCACTGGCGCCAGATCCGGGTGGCCGAGGAGCGCCGCGATGGCGAGTACCTCGAGAAGCTCGAGCGCGACCTTGAGGAGGAGCAGCGCGAGGCCGAGGAGGCGCGCCGGGCCGCCGCTGCACAGGCGGCCGCACACCCCCCCCCCCCCCCCCAGCGCCGGCACTGCCTGCGCCCGACATGATGGCGCTCTGGAACACGACGTTCGCCTGGGCCGGGCAGGCGCCGGCGCTCATCGACCTCACGGACCCCGAGGATGACGACGCCTAGGGCAGCGCGCCGCCTCGTAGTTTAGGTTGTTTTTATTTTTTTAATGCAAATGTGCACGCGTGGACTCTCGCCGGCCTTCGTGGTCGGCTTTAATGTTTAATTAATGCTGTTTTTTTAATATGCATGCATTTATTTTTTTCTAGCGCCGTCAAAATGGGCCAGGCCAGCGTTGGGCGCACGCGCCGACCCAAACACGGAAGCGGACATCCGTGTCCGCCTGGCTGACCCAAACGGACAAAAAGCGGACAAAATCGCCGTCCGTTTGGGTCGGCCCGTTGGAGTTGCTCTGAGGAGCGGCGGCGGCGGCGAGGTACTGCTGCTGGTCTAGCATGGAGAGGATCTTGTTCGACTCTCCCTCAGCCCCCTCCTCACGCAGCAGGTCCCCGAGGATGGCCGCCAGGTAGCCGGTCAAAGGTGGAGTGGATCTCGTTGGGGAGATTTGTGTGAGAGGTGAGATTAATGAGATCGATTTTTTTGAAAAAAATACATGCTCAAATATTCTCAAAACAATTGTAGACACACATCAATATTTGATGTACAATCTCAAAAAGTTTCAGTTCCTAATTCAACCTGCAATGATAGAAACAAAAAAGACAAAATCGGATGTGAATAGTGTCAAAGTACTGTTCTCTCAAAGTTGCCGCTATTCACATTCAAATTTGTCTTTTTTGATTCTCTAAATGTACATTGAGTTTTGAGCTGATTTTTTTGGAGTTCAGACATACCCTATAGGGATGCTGTCGAATAATTTCAGATTTTTTTCAAAAAGTCTAAATATGAATATTTGAGATTGATCTCACGATCTAGAAGTCTTCCCCGATCTCGCGCGGGCTGGACATGAGGAGGAAGGTTGGAATGGTGGGTGGGTTTCGGCTGGGTGGGGATTGACCTGCTTTTTTCCTCTTTTTGGTCCGGTTCCTGTTAAAATACCGGGAACAAACCAGAAGAAAAAACTAAATCGAAAATAAAGCGTCAATGTGGCAAGCCTAGCCAGCGCTAAAATTGATAGATGAGGTAAATTGTGCCATGGGGGTAAAATGTGAAAGGAATCTTTAAATAAGTGGTAAAAAATTGACTGTTTGTCATTTTTGGGGTAATTTCTGTCACTTGGGTCCATTTTGGGGGTAAAAATGAAATTGACACATTCGCTAAATATATGTTCAGCCGTAAACTTGTGATCTTGAATGTTTTTTCCTTCAGATTATTGTCATGAAGGATTATTCAAAAACGATGCATCAGGGTATTAGTAACTTTCATGCCACGCATTTCAGCTAGCAGGTTGATATCTCAACATTTCTCCATTCAAGTCATTTTCCATATTGTTATTAATGTAGATTTGTATAGTAAGAATGATTTTCTGATTATATTTTATTTCATATCAGATTATTTGGAATAATTTAGATTGTTCATCAGATACTATGAAGGCAAAATGTATTGAAGCTTGGACATCCTGAACATCCAAATAAAAAAAGACTGGACATTTCCCCAAGTATACCATCCTTCTAGTCAAATTTTTTTTATCAGTCCTTCTGGGCAATTTAACAGACATGTCCACAATCTACTTTTATCACCTCATGTTACATGTGAAAGTGACCCTCGTGCGGGAAGATTTAAGTACAGGTGTGATAGTGAGTTTAAAGTAAGCTTGCAGTAAAAAAATTGAAGGACAATGTTTAACAAAAGTGACAGAACTGAGTTGACATGAGTGGATGCAGTTTCTGCTTAGAACATTTGGAAGAGAGGCTGAAAGCTACTTCGATGCATTATCTGAATATAATAGGCTGGGGTTGTCAATTTCGTCTTAGATATAGCGAGGGTTGTAGACGAAAATGCCTTTCGGTGGACGGGCTCATCGGTGGACTTTTAGAAAAGAACATTTTTCCAAATCGCAAATAATAATCAAAAAATTGTACATACACAAATACACATATGACACGTTCAAGAAAATTTTCATGCTAATATACCTTCATATGTAGCTTACAGATCGAAGTTATGGTGTCTGGCGTGGGCCTGGTTGCATCGACTCTGCTCAGGAGTCCAGGACTCAGGAGCGCGGTCATCGGCGGGAGATCGGTGAGCTAGCGCGTGAGTAGGTTCAGCAGGCTGACGACCAGGGTGGGCTCGTGGAGCAGCAGCAGGAGGCCTTTGGGGGTGACTGCGAGCAGCGTGTGCCCGGCGAGCTCCGGGAGGTCCGTCCGGATGCACTCTCCAGTAGACACGTTGAGGAAACGATGGCGGCGTGGTCCGGTATATGCCTTGTCGAGCATGATCCATTAGCGGGGGAGGAAGCGACCGTCCAGGCCGCCGGCGCGCGGGTCCGGCAAGCACCGCCGCCAGGGCCGGCACACGGCACGGAAGTGGACATAGTCGGCCACGTCGCTAGCGAGGGCAAGCTCGGCGATCACGCCGGCCGGCCCGTACCCGAGGTCCGCCGCCCAGTCTCTTGTGTCGCTTCGTGGAAGAAAGTCGACGAGGGGACGCGGTCGCTTTGCGGGGCTCGGGAGGCCGCCATCCGACCGACCGTATCCGTTGGAATCACGGGGCGATGGTCTGGTGCTTTTCTACGCGTAGCTCTCCATATGGACTATGGAGAGTCGTATTCGGATCCTAAAAAAGAGTCATATTCGGATATGGTAGAGCCAACCATATGGTCTGTCCAGGTTGTGTGTCTAGGAACTCTCCTACCTCATTTTCATTCATGTTAATAGGGATGAGCTCACTTTTACTATAGTGATTCTCATGCCAGAGATACTCTCAAAACAAGAGAGAACCATCTTAAGATTCCTAGTATGTTCCAGGTTTTTATCTAAAAACAATATGGTGTCATCAGCATATTGAAGGCATATAATCCCTCCTGGACAGATCTCAGTGCATAGCCCCTCTATCAACTTATGATCTGCTGCTTTCGTCAACATCCTAGTAAGCTTAGAAGAATACCTTGGGATACCACTTCACTATGATAAGCTTAGAAGAGAAGACATTCAACCACTTATTGATAAGATCATGAAAAGGATTGCTGGGTGGAGAGAGAAACTTCTCTCTTATAAAGGAAGGGTTGTCCTCATCAAGGCATGTCTAGCCAGCATACATGTATACCTGCTTTTTTTCTTTAAATTCCCTAAATGGGCCATAGATCTTATTAATACTCAAATGGCAAACTGTCTGTGGAATGATTTTGAAGGACACAGAAAATTGCATTTGGCTAACTGGAAAATGGTCTGTATGAAAAAGGAATTTGGGGGGCTTGGCATCCCAAATCTCCAAGAGGTTAACCTTTGCCTATTAGGATCTTGGGTTAAAAGATATACTATGAGGGGGAAGGGAAACCCTGGAGGATGATGATAGATCAGAAATATATGAGAGGCAAAAATAATGTCTTTACCCCTAACACCTCCACCAGTATCTCTAGGTTTTGGAAAGGGGTAAAATCCATCATCCAAGCTTTGAAATTTGGTTATAGATGGAAAATAGGAGTAGGAGATAAAATCAGGTTTTGGAAGGACACTTGGTTTGGCACCTCCCCTCTAGCAGTTCAATTCTGGCATATTTACATGATTTGCAATGAGCAAAATAAAAGTGTCAGAGAGATCCGGGATGGTGAAACCCTGGAACTGACTTTTGGAGGAATTTTGACAATAAAATGATGGAACAATGGCATCAGCTGGTGGAGATTGCTAGATAGATCAACTTCAATAGTGATCCTGATGCTCTTATATGGCAACTTGAAAAGAAGGGAGTGTACTCTTCTAGCTCTTTGTACCATGTGATTAACTTTAGAGGTGTGCAACCTCTGTTCCTACCAGCTGTTTGGAAACTTGCAGTGCCACCTAAGATTCGTGTCTTCCTTTGGTTGTTTTCTCAAAACACGCTTATGACTAGAGACAATCTGAGGAAAAGACACATAATCAAACCGCTAGAATGTGTTTTCTGTACTGAGCATGAGACAAATCACCACTTATTTTTTGACTGTGTTGTAGCCAGGAATATTTGGTCTTTTGTCAGTCTTTTCTTCCAAAAGGATCTGGGCACAAACTAGTCTGTGGCTCGCTTTTGGATTTCTAATAAAAAGAATTTAGCTTTGAATGTAGTTAGCTCTGCTGTCCTATGGTGTTTATGGAAATATAGGAACTCTATGATTTTTGTAGAAGACTATAGGATGCAACTCAATTGTATTCCATCGGAGTCGGTTACAATATATACAGGTGGTGTCTTGCGTGACAAGCCAACTAACCCTACAATATCTCTAGAGATCAATCGATACAAGGCTAGAGATAATAGGAGAATCAGTCGGAAATAAATACAAAGACATCACGTTTCAACACCCCCCGCAGTCGAAGCGTCGGCGTCGGCGATGCAAAGACTGGAACGAAACTTCTGGAATGCAGCGGTAGGCAATCCCTTGGTCATGATGTCGGCAAACTGTTGAGTGCTCGGAACATGAAGAACACGAAGCTGACCCAACTGAACTTTCTCGCGCACAAAGTGAACATTGAGCTCAATGTGTTTGGTGCGCTTGTGCTGCACCGGATTAGCCGCGAGATAGGTGGCCGACACGTTGTCACAGAAGACCAAAGTAGCCTTCGGAAGAGAAATCCGAAGCTCGCCGAGAAGATGACGAAGCCAACAAGTCTCCGCAACGACGTTGGCGACAGTGTTGGAAATATGCCCTAGAGGCAATAATAAAATGGTTATTATTGTATTTCCTTGTTCATGATAATTGTCTATTGTTCATGCTATAATTGTATTAACTAGAAACCGTAATACATGTGTGAATACATAGACCACAACATGTCCCTAGTAAGCCTCTAGTTGAATAGCTCGTTGATCAATAGATGGTTATGGTTTCCTGACCATGGACATTGGATGTCATTGATAAAGGGATCACATCATTAGGAGAATGATGTGATGGACAAGACTCAATCCTAAGCATAGCACAAGATCGTGTAGTTCGTTTGCTAAGAGCTTTTCTAATGTCAAGTATCATTTCCTTAGACCATGCATGAGATTGTGAAACTCCCGGATACCGTAGGAATGCTTTGGGTGTACCAAACGTCACAACGTAACTGGGTGGCTATAAAGGTGCATTACAGGTATCTCCGAAAGTGTCTGTTGGGTTGGCACGAATCGAGACTGGGATTTGTCACTCCGTATGACGGAGAGGTATCTCTGGGCCCACTCGGTAATGCATCATCATAATGAGATCAATGTGACTAATGAGTTAGCCACGGGATCATGCGTTACGGAACGAGTAAAGAGACTTACCGGTAACGAGATTGAACGAGGTATTGGGATACCGACGATCGAATCTCGGGCAAGTAACATACCGATAGACAAAGGGAATTGTGTACGGGATTGATTGAATCCCCGACATCGTGGTTCATCCGATGAGATCATCGTGGAACATGTGGGAGCCAATATGGGTATCCAGATCCCGCTATTGGTTATTGGCCGGAGAGGTGTCTCGGTCATGTCTGCATGGTTCCCGAACCCGTAGGGTCTACACACTTAAGGTTCGGTGATGCTAGAGTTGTTATGGGAAATAGTATGTGGTTACCGAAGGTTGTTCGGAGTCCCGGATGAGATCCCGGACATGACGAGGAGCTCCGGAATGGTCCGGAGGTGAAGATCGGTATATTGGACGAAGGGTATTGGAGTCCGGAATTGTTCCGGGGGTACCAGGCTATGGCCAGCATGTCCGAAAGGGGTTTCGGAGGCCCCGGCAAGCGTTGGGGGGCCTTATGGGCCAAGGGGAAGGGGCAAACCAGCCCACTAAGGGGATGTGCGCCCCTCCCAACCCATCTAGGGTTTCCCCTGGCCGCCGCCTCCTCCTCTAGATCCATCTAGAGGGGCCGGCCCCCTCTCCCCTTCCCCCTATATATAGTGATGGGGTGGGAGGGCAGCCACGCCCTTCCCTTGGCGCAGCCCCTTCCTCCTCATACATCTCCTCCTCCTCCGTAGTGCTTGGCGAAGCCCTGCCGGAGAACCACGAGCTCCATTGCCACCACGCCGTCGTGCTGCTGGAGTTCTCCCTCAACTTCTCCTCTCCCCTTGCTGGATCAAGAAGGAGGAGACGTCCCCGGGCCGTACATGTGTTGAACGCGGAGGCGCCGTCCGTTCGGCGCTAGATCGGATCTTCCATGATTTGAATCGCCGCAAGTACGACTCCATCAACCGCGTTCTTGTAATGCTTCCGCTTAGCGATCTTCAAGGGTATGAAGATGCACTCCCTCTCTCTCATTGCTAGCATCTCCTAGATTGATCTTGGTGACACGTAGGAAAATTTTGAATTATTACTACGTTCCCTAACAGTGGTATCAGAGCCAGGTTTATGCGTAGATTCTATGTATGAGTAGAACACAAAGTAGTTGTGGGTGATGATTTGTTCAATTTGCTTACCGTTACTAGTCTTATCTTGATTCGGTGGCATTGTGGGATGAAGCGGCCCGGACCGACCTTACACGTACTCTTACGTGAGACAGGTTCCACCGACTGACATGCACTTGATGCATAAGGTGGCTAGCGGGTGTCTGTCTCTCCCACTTTAGTCGGATCGGATTCGATGAAGGGGGTCCTTATGAAGGGTAAATAGCAATTGGCATATCACCGTTGTGGCTTTTGCGTAGGTAAGAAACGTTCTTGCTAGAAACCCATAGCAGCCACGTAAAACATGCAACAACAATTAGAGGACGTCTAAATTGTTTTTGCAGGGTATGCTATGTGATGTGATATGGCCAAAAGGATGTGATGAATTATATATATGTGATGTATGAGATTGATCATGTTCTTGTAATAGGAATCACGACTTGCATGTCGATGAGTATGAAAACCGGCAGGAGCCATAGGAGTTGTCTTAATTTATTGTATGACCTGCGTGTCAATGAAAAACGCCATGTAATTACTTTACTTTATTGCTAACCGTTAGCCATAGTAGTAGAAGTAATAGTTGGCGAGACAACTTCATGAAGACACGATGATGGAGATCATGGTGTCATGCCGGTGACGAAGGTGATCATGCCGCGCCTCGAAGATGGAGATCAAAGGCGCAAGATGATATTGGCCATATCATGTCAATTTATGATTTGCATGTGATGTTTGTCATGTTTACATCTTATTTGCTTAGAACGACGGTAGCATAAATAAGATGATCCATCACTAAAATTTCAAGAGATGTGTTCCCCCTAACTGTGCACCGTTGCGAAGGTTTGTTGTTTCGAAGCACCACGTGATGATCGGGTGTGATAGATTCTAACGTTCGCATACAACGGGTGTAAGCCAGATTTACACATGCGAAACACTTAGGTTGACTTGACGAGCCTAGCAAGTACAGACATGGCCTCGGAACACAAGAGACCGAAAGGTCGAACATGAGTCGTATAGTAGATACGATCAACATGGAGATGTTCACCGTTGATGACTAGTCCGTCTCACGTGATGATCGGACATGATCTAGTCGATTCGGATCATGTATCACTTAGATGACTAGAGGGATGTCTATCTAAGTGGGAGTTCATTAAATAATCAGATGAACTTAATTATCATGAACATAGTCAAAAGGTCTTTGCAAATTATGTCGTAGCTTACAGTTTAATTCTACTGTTTAAGATATGTTCCTAGAGAAAATTTAGTTGAAAGTTGATAGTAGAAATTATGCGGACTGGGTCCGTAAACTGAGGATTATCCTCATTGCTGCGCAGAAGGCTTATGTCCTTAGTGCACCGCTCGGTGTGCTGAACCTCGAGCGTCGTCTGTAGATGTTGCGAAACATCTGACATACATGTTTTGATGACTACGTGATAGTTCAGTGCGTAATGCCAACGGTTTAAAATTGTGGCACCAAAGACGTTTTGAAACGTCGCAGAACATATGAGATGTTCCAAAGACTGAAATTGGGATTTCAGACTAGTGCCCACGTCAAGAGGTATGAGACCTCTGACAAGTTTCTTAAGCCTGCAAACTAAGGGAGAAAAGCTCAATCGTTGAGCATGTGCTTAGATTGTCTGAGTACTACAATCGCTTGAATCGAGTGGGAGTTAATCTTCCAGATGAGATAGTGATGGTTCTCCATAATCACTGCCACCAAGCTATTAGAGCTTCGTGATGAACTATAACATATCAGGGATAGACATGATGATCCTTGAGCAACTCGCGATGTTTGACACCGCGAAAGTAGAAATCAAGTAGGAGCATAAATTGTTGATGGTTAGTAAAACCACTAGTTTCAAGAAGGGCAAGGGAAAGAAGGGATACTTCATGAAACGGCAAATCAGTTGCTGCTCTAGTGAAGAAACCCAAGGTTACCCAAACCCGAGACTAAGTGCTTCTGTAATAAGGGGAACGGTCACTGAAGCAGAACTACCCTAGATACTTGGTAGATGAGAAGGCAGGCAAGGTCGACAGAAGTATATTGGATATACATTATATTAATGTGTACTTTACTAGTACTCCTAGTAGCACCAGGGTATTAGATATCGGTTCGGTTGCTAAGTGTTGGTAATTCGAAATAAAAGGCTACGGAATAAACGGAGACTAGCTAAAGGTGAGATGACGATATGTGTTGGAAGTGTTTCCAAGGTTGATGTAATCAAACATCGTACGCTCCCTCTACCATTGGGATTGGTATTAAACCTAAATAATTGTTATTTGGTGTTTGCGTTGAGCATAGACATGATTGGATTATGTTTATCGCAATACGGTTATTCATTTAAGGAGAATAATGGTTGCTCTGTTTATTTGAATAATACCTTCAATGGTCTTGCACCTAAAATGAATGGTTTATTGAATCTCGATCGTAGTGATACACATGTTCATGCCAAAAGATATAAGATAGTAATGATAGTACCACATACTTGTGGCACTGCCATTTGAGTCATATTGGTATAAAACGCATGAAGAAGCTCCATGTTGATGGATCTTTGGACTCACTCATTTTTGAAAAGATTGAGACATGTGAACCATGTCTATTGGTAGATATGCATGAAGAAACTCCATACAGATGGATCGTTTGGACTCACTTGATTTTGAATCACTTGAGACATGCAAATCATACCACATGGGCAAGATGACTGAAAGGCCTCGTTTTTAGTAAGATGGGACAAGAAAGCAACTTGTTGGAAGTAATACATTTTGATGTGTGCAGTCCAATGAGTGCTGAGGCACGCAGTGGATATCGTTATGTTCTTACTTCACAGATGATTTGATGAGTAGATGCTAAGAATATTTACTTGATGAAACACAAGTCTGAATTATTGAAAGGTTCAAGTAATTTCAGAGTGAAGTTGAAGATCGTCGTGACAAGAGGATAAAATGTCTATGATATGATCATAGAGATATCTGAGTTACGAGTTTGGCATACAATTAAGACATTGTGGAAATTGTTTCACAACTAATACCGCGTGGAACACCATAGTGTGATGGTGTGTCCGAACATCATAACTGCACCCTATTGGATATGGTGCATACCATGATGTCTCTTATCGAATTACCACTATCGTTTATGGGTTAGGCATTAGAGACAACCGCATTCACTTTAAATAAGGCACCACGCAATTCCGTTGAGACGACACCGTATGAACTATGGTTTAGAGAAACCTAAGCTGTCGTTTCTTAAAAGTTTGGGGCTGCGACGCTTATGTGAAAAAGGTCCAGGCTGATCAGCTCGAACCCAAAGCGGATAAATGCATTTTCATAGAATACCCAAAACAGTTGGGTATACCTCCTATTTCAGATCTGGAAGCAAAGTGATTGTTTCTAGAAACAGGTCCTTTCCCGAGGAAAAGTTTCTCTCGAAAGAATTGAGTGGGAGGATGGTGGAGACTTGAAGAGGTTATTGAACCGTCACTTCAACTAGTGTGTAGCAGGGCACAAGAAGTTGTTCCTGTGGCACCTACACCAATTGAAGTGGAAGCTTATGATAGTGATCATGAAACTTCGGATCAAGTCACTACCAAACCTCCTAGGTCGACAAGGATGCGTACTACTTCAGAGTGGTACGTAATCCTGTCTTGGAAGTCATGTTGCTAGACAACAATGAACCTACGAGCTATGGAGAAGCGATGGTGGGCCCGGATTCCGACGAATGGCTCGAGGCCATAAAATCCGAGAGAGGATCCATGTATAAAAACAAAGTATAGACTTTGGAAGAACTACTTGATGGTCGTAAGGCTGTTGGGTGCAGATGGATTTTAAAAGGAAGACGGACAATGATGGTAAGTGTCACCATTAAGAAAGCTCGACTTGTCGTTAAGATGTTTTCCGACAAGTTCAAGGAGTTGACTACGATGAGATTTTCTCACTCGTAGCGATGCTAAGAGTCTGTTGGAATTATATTAGCAGTTACTGCATTATTTATGAAATCTTGCAGATAGGATGTCAAAAACCATTGTTTCCTCGACGATTTTCTTGAGGAAAGGTTGTATGTGATACAACCAGAAGGTTTTATCAACCCTGAAAGATGCTAACAAGTATGCAAAGCTCCAGCAATCCTTCTAAGGACTGGAGTAAGAATCTCAGAGTTGGAATGTACACTTTGATGAGATGATCAAAGATTTTGGGTTTATACAAAGTTTATGAGAAACTTGTATTTCCAAAGAAGTGAGTGTGAGCACTATAGAATTTTTGATGAGTATATGTTGTTAACATATTGTTGATCAGAAATGATGTAGAATTTCTAGAAAGCATACAAGGTTATTTGAAAAGTGTTTTTCAATGGAAAACCTGGATTAAGCTACTTGAACATTGAGCATCAAGATCTATAAGGATAGATCAAAAACGCTTAATAATACTTTCAAATGAATACATACCGTGACAAGATTTTAAAGGAGTTCAAAATAGATCAGCAAAGAAGGAGTTCTTGGTTGTGTCACAAGGTGTGAGTATTGAGTAAGACTCAAGACCCGACCACGACAGAAGAGAGAGAAAGGACGAAGGTCGTCCCCTATGCTTTAGACGTAGGCTCTACAGTATGCTATGCTGTGTGCCGCACCTGAAGTGTGCCTTGCCGTGAGTCAGTCAAGGGGTACAAGAGTGATCCAGGAATGGATCACATGACAGCGGTCGAACTTATCCTTAGTATCTAGTGGACTAAGGAATTTTCTCGATTATGGAGGTGGAAAAGAGTTTGTCGTAAAGGGTTATGTCGATGCAAACTTTGACACTAATCCAGATGACTCTGAGTAGTAAACCGGATTCGTATAGTAGAGCAGTTATTTGGAATAGCTCCAGGTAGCGCGTGGTAGCTGCATCTGCAAGATGACATAGAGATTTGTAAAGCACACACGGATCTGGAAGGTTCAGACCCGTTGACTAAAAACCTCTCTCACAAGCGAGATATGAACAAACCCCATGGGTGTTGGATTCATTACAATCACATAGTGATGTGAACTAGATTATTGACTCTAGTGCAAGTGGGAGACTGTTGGAAATATGCCCTAGAGGCAATAATAAAATGGTTATTAATGTATTTCCTTGTTCATGATAATTGTCTATTGTTCATGCTATAATTGTATTAACTAGAAACCGTAATACATGTGTGAATACATAGACCACAAAATGTCCCTAGTAAGCCTCTAGTTGAATAGCTCGTTGATCAATAGATGGTTATGGTTTCCTGACCATGGACATTGGATGTCATTGATAACGGGATCACATCATTAGGAGAATGATGTGATGGACAAGACCCAATCCTAAGCATAGCACAAGATCGTGTAGTTCGTTTGCTAAGAGCTTTTCTAATGTCAAGTATCATTTCCTTAGACCATGAGATTGTGCAACTCCCGGATACCGTAGGAATGCTTTGGGTGTACCAAACGTCACAACATAACTGGGTGGCTATAAAGGTGCATTACAGGTATCTCCGAAAGTGTCTGTTGGGTTGGCACAAATCGAGACTGGGATTTGTCACTCCGTATGACGGAGAGGTATCTCTGGGCCCACTCGGTAATGCATCATCATAATGAGCTCAATGTGACTATTGAGTTAGCCACGGGATCATGCGTTACGGAACGAGTAAAGAGACTTACCGGTAACGAGATTGGACGAGGTATTGGGATACCGACGATCGAATCTCGGGCAAGTAACATACCGATAGACAAAGGGAATTGTATACGGGATTGATTGAATCCCCGACATCGTGGTTCATCCGATGAGATCATCGTGGAACATGTGGGAGCCAATATGGGTATCCAGATCCCGCTATTGGTTATTGGCCGGAGAGGTGTCTCGGTCATGTCTGCATGGTTCCCGAACCCGTAGGGTCTACACACTTAAGGTTTGGTGACGCTAGAGTTGTTATGGGAAATAGTATGTGGTTACCGAAGGTTGTTCGGAGTCCCGGATGAGATCCCGGACATGACGAGGAGCTCCGGAATGGTCCGGAGGTGAAGATCGGTATATTGGACGAAGGGTATTGGAGTCCGGAATTGTTCCGGGGGTACCAGGCTATGGCCAGCATGTACGAAAGGGGTTTCGGGGGCCCCGACAAGCGTTGGGGGGCCTTATGGGCCAAGGGGAAGGGGCAAACCAGCCCACTAAGGGGCTGTGCGCCCCTCCCAACCCCTCTCACGTAACCAGGAGAGGTGGGGGCGCCACCCCTAGGGCAGTCGCCCCTCCCGGCTTTGGGGGCAAGTTTCCTAGGGGGTGGGGGCGCCCAAACCCATCTAGGGTTTCCCCTGGCCGCCGCCTCCTCCTCTAGATCCATCTAGAGGGGCCGGCCCCCTCTCCCCTTCCCCCTATATATAGTGAGGGGGTGGAAGGGCAGCCACGCCCTTCCCTTGGCGCAGCCCCTTCCTCCTCATACATCTCCTCCGTAGTAGTAGTGCTTGGCGAAGCCCTGCCGGAGAACCACGAGCTCCATTGCCACCACGCCGTCGTGCTGCTAGAGTTCTCCCTCAACTTCTCCTCTCCCCTTGCTGGATCAAGAAGGAGGAGACGTCCCCAGGCTGTACGTGTGTTGAACGTGGAGGCGCCGTCCGTTCGGCGCTAGATCGGATCTTCCGCGATTTGAATCGCCGCAAGTACGACTCCATCAACCGCGTTCTTGTAACGCTTCCGCTTAGCGATCTTCAAGGGTATGAAGATGCACTCCCTCTCTCTTGTTGCTAGCATCTCCTAGATTGATCTTGGCGACACGTAGGAAAATTTTGAATTATTACTATGTTCCCCAGCAGACAGCTCGGTACTCGGCCTCAGCACTCGAACGGGAGAAAGTAGGCTGCCGTTTAGAGGACCAGGAGACCAGAGAGTCACCGAAGAAGACACAATAGCCAGACGTGGAACGTCGAGTGTCTGGACAGCCAGCCCAATCCGCGTCAGTATAGGCAAGAAGCTCAGTCGAGGCGGATGCACGGAGACGAAGACTGTAGGTCGGGGTGCCACGAATGTACCGAAGAATGCGCTTGACCAAAGACCAGTGAACATCACGGGGCGAGTGCATATGCAAGCAAACTTGCTGCACCGCGAACTGAATGTCTGGTCTGGTGAGCGTGAGGTACTGAAGAGCGCCCACAATGCTGCGGTAAAGAGCGGCGTCAGTGGCAGGCTGGCCAGCGGTGGCGGAGAGCTTCGGCTTGGCCTCAGCAGGTGTGGCGGCTGGCTTGCAGTCAGTCATGCCGGGACGGTCCAGAAGATCAAGAGTGTACTGTCCCTGATGCAGAAAGAACCCAGTGGCATTAATGTGGACGTCGCACATTAATGCCAAGAAAGAAGTGCAACGCTCAAAGATCCTTCAGCCGAAACTCAGAACCGAGACGACCAATGATGTCGCGAAGAAGATCCGCTCGGGAGGCAGTGATGACAATATCATCAACATAGAGCAGAAGCATAGCCACATGATCAGCCCGATGGAGCACGAGCAGCGATGTGTCAGAGGTTGTGCTGCGAAACCCGAGAAGACCAAGGAAGCCGGCGATGCGCTGGTACCAGGCGCGCGGGGCCTGTTTGAGGCCATATAATGACCGTGACAACAGGCAGACATCATCCGGTCGCTGAGGGTCAACGAACCCAGTCGGCTGCTGACAGAGGACTCGCTCCTGAAGATGGCCGTACAAAAAAGCATTGTTGATGTCGAGCTGATGTACGGGCCAGTGACGAGAGGCAGCCAGCTGAAGCACCACACGAATCGTGGCGGGTTTGACAAACGGAGAGAAAGTCTCAGAGAAGTCAATGCCGGCACGTTGTGCAAATCCACGAACAACCCAGCGAGCCTTGTACCTGTCCAGAGAACCGTCCGGGAGGAGTTTGGGACGAAAAACTCACTTGCCCGAGATGACGTTCGCTCCAGGCAGACGAGGAACGAGGGTCCAAGTCCGGTTGGCGACAAGAGCATCGTACTCAACGCGCATAGCGGCGGTCCAATGCGGATAACTCAACGCAGAACACACCGATCGCGGAACCGGAGAGAGGGTTGTGACGCTGAGGTTGTGGTAGCGCGGATTCGGCTGGTGCACACCGGCCTTGGCGCGCGTCACCATATGATGGTAAGGCGGCGGGGGAGGCGGGCATGGACCGCGGCGCCGAGGGGCCACAACAGCCGGCTTGGATGACGATGAAGATGCTGGCGAGGCCACGGGTGTTGATGTCGAGGGCGTTGGCGAGACATGAGAAGGCCCGGCCGACGGGGCCGAGAGGGCCAGCTCCTCCGGAGCCAACAAGGAGCCAGAGGGCTCGGTCGTAGACGGCGATGAGGGCGCAGTCGGGCCCGAAGTGGTCGGCTCCTCCTGAGCCGACGAGGCGCCCGAGAGCCCAGCTGGGGGCGCACTCGACTCCGCCAGAGCCGAGGGGCGGCGGCCCGGCGAGGCCTGGGAGGCCGGCTCCTCCAGAGCCAAGAGGCGGGGGCCCGGCGAGGCCATGGAGGCCGACTCCTCCTGAGTCAGCGGAGGAAGCGCCGAGGGCGACGAGACGGCGGGTGACGAGGCCGCAACCGCGCCCGACCGGCGAGGTGGTGGGAGCGCAAGGGCTCCACGAGTCCGTCGAGGAGAGGCGTCCAGAGATGGCGAGGGACGCGACGCTGCCTGCTGAAACGGAAAAACAACCTCATCAAAATAAACGTGCCTAGACACGATCACACGATGGGACTCCGGGTCGTAGCAACGGAAGCCTTTTGTGTTTGGTTGGTAGCCAATAAAGACACAAGCGATGGAGCGAGGCGCCAGCTTATGTGGTGTCGTGGCGGTGATATTAGGATAACAAAGGCAACCGAAAACATGAAGATCATCATATGACGGAGGTGACCCGAATAAGAGGTGATGAGGGGTGTAGTTCCATCGGGGTTTGCAAGGCCGGATGTTAAGAAGAAGGGTAGCTGTGGCGAGAGCATCGGGCCAAAACCGAGCAGGCATGTGTGCGTGGAAGAGCAATGCGCGAACACTCTCATTAAGAGTGCGGAGAACACGTTCGGCGCGACCGTTTTGCTGAGATGTGTATGGACATGTGAGGCGAAAAATGGTGCCATGAGTGGATAAAAGGGTGCGAATAGCGAGGTTATCAAATTCCTTTCCGTTGTCGGTTTGAAGATGGGCAATGGTGCGGTGAAAGTGGGTGGCAACATAGGCGTAAAAAGCATGAAGGGAGGAAGCGACGTCGGATTTGCGGCGCAACGGAAAGGTCCAAGTGAAATGAGAAAAGTCATCCAAAATCACAAGGTAATATGATAAACCCGAATTGCTAGGAGATGTCCAAACATCACAGTGAATAACATCAAAAGGAAAAGTAGCAATGGATGATGAAGTTGAAAACGGCAAACGAACGTGTTTTCCTATGCGACAGGCATGACAAGTGTGTGCCTCCGATTTATTACATGAAAAAGGAAAAGTCTGCAAAACTTTATGAAGAGCGTCGGCGCCGGGATGGCCAAGACGAGCATGCCAGAGAGAGACGTCGGCGTGGAGAGCGACAGGACCACTGCTTGTCGTTTGGCCACACGGGTAAAGATCACCGGGGGAATCACATCGGTGCAGAACCTTCCGGGAGTGGGCATCCTTGACAGAAAAACCATGTTTGTCAAACTCAACGGTAACAGGATGTTCACGAGTAAGAGTACGGACAGAACATAAGTTTTTGATTAAGGATGGAGACACAAGCACGTTATTGAGAGGTAAGGAAGATGATGAGAGAGGGAGGAAGGACGCGCCGTGGTGGGTGATGGGAAGCGTAGATCCATCACCAACAACGATGCGAGAAAAAAAAGGGTACGGAGAGACACGAGAGAGGATACCCGGGTTTGACGCCATATGAGCAGCGGCGGATGTGTCCATGTACCAGTCCCCGCCGCCGGAGTAGTTGCTTGAGGAAGGGGCGGCGTGGAGGGCGGCTAGGAGCGCCGGGTCGTAGGTGTAGCCGGTCGGTGCAGCGCCGTAGGGAGTGACATGGCAGCGCCGTGAGCCATGGTCCCGTTGTACGCCGAAGAGCCGCCGGGTCCGGAGCCACCCGGCGCGGCCAAGAGGGCCTGATGAAGACCCGGGCGAGGGCCAAGTAGGCCCAGAGCAGGCGCCCGCGGAAGGGGCATCGAGTAGGCGTGCACCACCCCCGTCCAGGGGTTGTACCCCGTGAGCCAGGGTGGGGGTGCCGCGGCCTGAGCAGGAGCGGGAGGAGCCGCCTGGCGGGGCTGAGAGCTGCCGTTGCGGCCGCGGCCGTCGCGACCTACCCGCCTCTTCTGGCGGCCCTGGTCAGGGGCGGCGGGCGGCTGTGGAGCCGGCGCGTGGGGAGGCTGCGGGAGGGCGGCGGGCCCCTTGACAGTGCCGGCGTGGAGGGCGGCGAGAGGAGCTTGCCGCGCCGCGTGACGAAGACGCTTCTCCTCCATGCGAAAATGCGTGACCGCCTTGGCGTACGTCAGCGTGATGAGGGAGAGGTTGGCGGCGGATTGGCCGAGGTCGGGGTGGAGGCCGCGAAGGAGGTTGGTGAGGAGGACGGAGTCATCGATGTTCATGCCGACGTCGCGGAGCTCATCCGCGAGAACCTTCATCCGCGTGCAGTACTCGTCGATCGAGAGATCGTTTTGCTGCATGGTGAAAAAATCACCTTGGAGGAAGACACGGCGCTAGAGTTGATTGTCGAGGAAGAGGTCGCACAGCCGTGTCCACATAGCGTACGCCGACGGATCACGGGAGTTCACCATGTTGAAGAGACCTGGAGAGATGGTGAGAAAAAGCCACTTGACGATGCAGGCATCCACAGCAAGCCACTCGTCGTCGTCCTTCATGTCGCGGATGTCGACGCTGCCATCAACATGCTCGATGAGGCGGAAGGAGCGCGAAGTAGGTGCGCCATGCGTTGTAGGAAGGAGAGCCGAGGTCGAGGACGACGGGAACGTGGTCTTTGATGTGGAGCTCATTGAGGCGATCGGAGGTGAAGGCAGCACCGGCGAAGGAGCCGGCGTCGGAGATGTCGGGTTTGGAGCGAGACATGGTGGTGGCGTCGACTGGAGAGTGGTAGGGAGAGGCGGCGGTGGCTACAGAGGAGGGAGTAGCGGCGGCGGTGTGATAGGGTTTAGGGTTTGGTGTGGCAGCGGCAGCGGCTGCTATAGGAGGAGTGGCAGCGGCGGCGGCGGCGTAGGAGGGTTAGGGTTTTGGTGCGGCGGCGGCGGCGGCGGGGAGAGAGGGGCGACGGCGGCGTGAGACGCGGCGGCAGCCTAGAGCGGAAGCGAGAGAGATCGGTAGAAAACTGATACCATGTAGAAGACTATAGGATGCAACTCAATTGTATTCCATCGGAGTCGGTTACAATATATACAGGTGGTGTCTTGCGTGACAAGCCAACTAACCCTACAGTATCTCTAGAGATCAATCTATGCCAGGCTAGAGATAATAGAAGAATCAGTCAGAAATAAATACAAAGATATCACGTTTCAACAATTTTTAATAACACTATTTGGACATCTATTACTCAGGTGTGGAGACTGGTTCACAGAATGCTCAAATTCTGGGTGATTCTGACCCCGGAAGCAAGCAAACCCCAGGTGGAGGCGTTCTTGAGTGCGCTGGCGAAACTGCTCCAACGACCCTTGATGATCTTGTGTGGCTGAAAACGAAGAACACAAGGTTTGATGTGTGGCGCAAGCTGGGACAACCTTGAAATCTCTGAAGACGGAGGCTTCCATTCCCCTGCCAAGAAGAGGGACACTGACAACAAAACCATGGTGAACAGCCCTGTGTCCACCCTCGCAATCTGCTGGTCGCCCCAAGCGGCTTTGGCACCGCCACTCAAATTCAGGAGGGGAGGGGGTGAGATCGCGATGTGATTCGACTGCCATGTGGAGTGCGGTCAAAAACCTGAGCTCTAGCCACCTAGTCTTATCGGGCTCGTTTTAAATTTCCTTATGTTTTCGCTCTGTCCATCAGCTCCGCTGTTGAGCATGGCTGTAATAACTTTTAGGTTGAACCTCTGAACTCTAGCTGTGTAAGAAAAGACTCTGTATGGTTTCATTCTTGTTAATGGAACCGGGGAGAGGCCTCCCTGTTCTTCTAAAAAAAAACATATGGTCTGGTGCGTTTCTACGTAGCTCTCCATATGATTCTTTACAATCAGAGCCGCAGGTTACTGCAAGAGGCCAGAGCCAACCATTTGCAACGTAAAATCCCAAAAGAATCCCACCACTCGTTAATTCGCCTTGCTTGAAGGTCCAACGCAGCCGTCAACACGCAGTTCGCCCATGGCAGATCGAGGTGATGTATAGGTCCTTCGCCCATTGTTCCTGAGAGTTTGGCGTCCCGAGGTTAGGTTCACGCATGCGAACCAAGATGACATAGCATAACTATGAATGTGGCGCTAGATTTTGAAGTTCATTCGGTTAGCAACATGCAAAGGCCGAGGGTAATCCTCCTTTTAAAAAAAAAGGAAAACATGCAGCGATACCTTTGTAGCCTTGCTGGGGAAATCAGAAGTTAGAAAAGTTTCGTCCACTGGTATCGTCCTGGACTCCTTGGTTATGCTCATGATAAAAGCGGCTTGGTCGGGCGTGGCTGCACATGAGGTTATTCTGTAACCGGCGCCGTATTGCTGATGGATCCCTTCACTTGGATACACAAAATCTATCTCAACAACCTGCAGAATGCAACACAGATTCAGTTTCACATGATCACATCGGGCCATTGACCTGATATGTACGAAAATTCAGACTTCGCACCACCCTAAACAATTACTGATGTTTTGGTAAAAAAAAAAGGAAGCTGCGCAGAGCACTGGTTCTCTAAGGTTAACTCTTAACTGAGCCATTTTTGCAGCGGCATATGTTTGCAAGTAGATATTTTACATGCAAAGCTCAGACAGCTAGTTGTTCAGAAATACACAATTTAAAGCCATTTTAATGAATGTTCGTCACCGATGAAATTATAACATATGGGGAACCATTAAAATCGTGAAAAGGATTATTCCCAAATGATTTATCGCAAAGGAGTGCAGGCACATGTTTTGACCTGGTAGGAGTAGTCTGTGTTCCTCGACGTGACAACACCCCAACGGTTCCCAGCAGTACCCATACATGTTACATGAAATCCTTCTTTCCACTTTTTATTAATCCACTTATAAGGAAAAGACTCACTGACTTTGTATGACTGCTGTGTGTACGGAGTCCCTGTAATGGTATCAAAGATCAGATTCGAACTATACATGGAAAGAAAGGGACCAGCGAGACATCAAGGATGTAGACAGTAGATACAATTAGGATGATGTCATGTCACATGTAAATATTGAATATAGAAAACTGGCAACTGTTAAGTTTCACGCACCAACCACTAGAACCCAAAAGTTCAGATCCGTAAATATGAAATTCAGACGAATACGACAAGCCAAGGCTCCGTTGAAAAAACCATTGAAGATAGTAGAAAACTGGCAACTGTTAAGTTTCATACACCAACCACTAGAACCCAAAAGTTCAGATCCGTAAATATGAAATTCAGACGAATACGACAAGCCAAGGCCCAGTAAAGAAATACCATCAGAAGAACATTTACTCCTCGATCCACTGCAATCTAATGTGGTAATCTCTCTTGCTCTAACACCACAAAAGTTGTGTGATCAAACATTTATGTGATGCATCGTATGAAAGCATACTACTTTGTCTCATACATATAGCAGTATTCTCTTCAAACATTTAATCTTCATAAAAGGGAGCAGTTTGAACAAATGAACAGTTGTCGATAGAGAGCAGGAAATTCACAAACCTTTGGACATCACAACCAATGAGCTTCCATTGGTTGCTCCAGCTATTGCAGTTATGTAGAAGTTCTTCTCCCACTGCTCCATAATCCAATCCTACATACAAAGTTAGAAACAAGATAGTGTCAAGATTCTGGATTATCAAAAATCCAACAATAGGGGACATAGAAGGTACCGCACCTTCTGTAGGAAATTTTGTGAAAGATCGAAAACTTGAGAAGAAAAGCCGGTCCCAGCATCCATGATAAGAGCCCACACATTTTTTGAAGAAGCTATACAACTAATGAACACGCCATCTTCATAACCATTTTGTATGTGATGAGGCAGCCTTGAATCAGCTATATTATAGTGGTATCTATCAAAGGCAGAAGAAATATCTTCACAGTTACATTAGTTAATACCATATTTGATTTAGGAAGGAGATAAGACATTGATCAATAACTATTGAAATAGGTATACTAGGCAGGCCTCAAATGTCTCGAACTCGGAAACAAGCAAGTGAGTGTAGCCAGACAAATAGGACTATAGGAGCTACGTAAGCTTAAATCATAATAAGCGAAAACCAAACCCTTTCATCACAAAAAACTAGCATGAATGGCTTAGTTACAGAAAAGCATAATAGTATAAGTTTTGGACAATTACTTTTACAGGGATACCAGGTACAATTAAGGTCATGAATGTGGATAGCATCTAAAAGTGGAGTTCACACCAAGAGATATCACAAGTTTGCAGCATCAATTGCCTCAATGTAGTTTTTGTTTCACCACATACACCACAAAACGTTAACTGGAACTCCATATATTTTAAATAAAACAAATTAGAGGTATAGAGCCATATGCTCATATAATCCAGCTATTTCGAGCTATCTAATACTTAATGTCAGGTATGAAGAATACGCCTGAGCATGCAAACAAAAAAAGTGAATACTGTTTCACTATTTTCATGTTTAAAAACAATTACCGCTGCTTCATGTTCTGCCTAGCACTATAAATCGAAATCCATTGAGTTGCAGGGCTCCCCAACCGAACTTTTTCCATAGGCTGTTCATCTTCTTCAAGATTTGCAGCAATTCTTCCACGTTTATGTCCAACCTATAATTTGCAAAGCAGAGGCATGGCCACATATAATACAACCGAATTAAAATAGTGAGAACCTCCATTTTCTTCAAGATCTCCATTTGCACAGCAGAGGTAGAGCATAAATACATGTTGTGGATAAAGCAGTACAAACCTCTAGATCTCCAGCGATCCTGATGGGTCTTGAAGCAGGTCCGACAATCAAATCATCAAAGAGAGAAACAAGTTTTTGGTAGTTTGGCTCTTCATCAAATTTCATAGTAGTAACCAACTCAAGAAAATGTTTGAATGGGGCTGGACAGAAGCTACACAGCACCTCTGGTGAAATCTCCATTTTCTTCTTACAAACAAGAAAGCTATTGTTATCTCCCTGCAGTAATAAGCCATCAGCACAAAAGTAGGTTCCTGCAAAAAAACACACTAAAGAAGGTTGAAGAGAGCGAGTAGTAAAGCCGTGTCGACTTGTCAAGAACATTGAAGACTACCTGATAGCCTTGCCATGGCAAGCTTCCTCGTAATAAAAATATAAGGGTGTATGCCAGTGACTCCAAATCACCCCTCCTACTGCCCGTACGACCTAAATGGGCATGGACGCTAGCATAGCTAATTGTTCCCCTGGGAAATGTCAAAAGTAAAGAAGTTAAATTTGTACCATAATTTTGTACAGAAAAAGTAGTAAGAACAAACCTAAATATGTCTGGCCTCTGATCATACTGAACATGCATACTGGATGATCCTCTTTTCCATTTCCAGTTAGATGCTGAAAAAATTTAGTATCAAAAGAACCATGTGAAAAACGGTAGTGACGCATGAAATGCATCAACATTCTATAAAGTAAGCCAATTCCTCTGAGCAAAGGGCACAGTGCGTTGAGAACATCAGACTGAATGTCTTCATGTACAGATGAAACTACCGTGTGTAATGGCATACCTAAACCAAAATTAATGAGAAAAAGCTTCTTTTCTTGAGCGGATCCAGGCTGACCAAGCAAAAAGTTTTCAGGTTTTACATCACCATGTATAAAGCTGGAAATAATAGGAGGAGCAGCAAGTGTTAACAACGAGGAATATATTTTTTTACAGGAAATGCATCTCAAAAACATCAAATGGCTTTAAATAACCCTTTGGAGTGAATCTTCTCAAGAATTGATATGGCGTCGATGGCAATACAAGCAACCTTTAGAACTGACATCCTGTTAGGGGTGTTGATACTTTCAGTAAGGAGAACGGAGAACAAAGCAGAGGAAGTGAAGATTGATAAGATATACTTACTCCTGTCCTGCTGAATGCCAAACATCCCAGAGGCTAGGACCAAGCAGATCCATTACCTGAAATTACGAAATGGGGGTTCAGTGAAAAGATCATAATGAGTTGAGAGGCCTTTCTGAATGCATTTTTTTTCCAGAAAGTTAGAGGCTACTTGGTTCGCTGCCAAAGTTTGGCATTGCCAATATTTGGCAAAACCAAAAATTGCCAAAAGTTGGCAACTTTTTGAGAGGTGGACAATAACCAATTGGTAGCCAACCAATTGAAGGCCAAACTGTTAGACTTGCCAACAATTGGCATGCCAATTATTCGCACCAAACCAATTAGGCCCTTAAACTCACAAGAATGTAGTAGTCTCCTTGGCAACCCTTGTAGTGTATCGACGGTATGCCATAACAACCATTGAGAGCCCTGCTAACATAAGCATAAAAATGCCATGCTCCACCAAGAATTATATAAACGAAAAAAATGGATGAATGTGTATAGTTCTTAGTTCTCACTGATAAACTTGCCACTCATATGGGGGGTCACAGCTACCTTCCCTGCTTCTCCGATGCACAAATTTCAGTGCAACCTACACGGTATTGATGCAGGAAAGTGTTTTTTAGATGAAGGAGGATTTCGTCTAGTCTCTGCATCGACTGATGCACAAACCAATGTAAATTAAAGTGGAATACAGATAAGATATTCATGAATCAAGAACAGATTTGGTGTCCATCTAAGGCAAGTAGATAAGAGATTGAACCTCAATTGCATTCCGACCCTTGTACCCTCCACTGGGCATACCTAATCGTCTGCCAACATAGACCTTGCCAGAGCTACCTTTACCCAACTTCCTACCAGTTATATATATTGGGGAGTTACCTACTTCAACCTGCATCGAATAGTTCAGTCATATTTAGGATTTAGGTGCTTAATTCATGGAATGGAAGTAAGCTCATGTATATAAACTGTTATTGGCAGATCAGTTACATGTCTTAGAACCGATTTGGTGGGAATCTGAACACATCTAGCTAGATCCACAGGAAAGTTAGGAAGGCATACCCTCTCTGGCACTGGCAGCATTGCCGTGGCTTCGTCTTTGGCGATAATTTCTGGGGGATCATTTCCTCTAGGCTGCGAAGCTGGGCTTTCACTTCGGTCAATGGCAGAACAATTAACAGCCTACAAAAACAATGAAAAAATAAAGAACAATTAACAGCCTACATATAGAATCAAATACTTGATCAATCAGTGTGAAGAAAGGGAGTGTGCAAAACAGAAAATGAAGCCATGTATACCCTCTCAGCCTGTGGCGTTATCATGGCTTCACTCGCAAATCTATCGGCCGCTCCGCGATCTATTCCCAAATTTGCAGGTTCCTTGTTCAGACCGTGGTCACCTGCACCGGTAGCCTGTCGTCCAGCGACGCCTTCAGGGAGGTCCCCGCGAGGCTGCTCCTGATCGGTATGCGCATCACCAGTAGCCCTGAACCTCATTCCTCTTCCTTGGGCAGCGCCACCACGTCTCCCCCGTGGAGCCGCATTGCCAATCTGAAGAGCAATAGAAGCTTGCAAGTGTCGCTGACCGAAGAGGGGAAAAAAATCAACAAAGGGGAAATCGTCCGTACCCTTCCAGGCAGCCGCGTCATGGCGGCATCGCCATGTGCAGACTGTGAAGTTCCGTCGGCGGCGCTTTCACCGCCCCGTCTCGAGCGATCGGCAGCCCCGCCGCCGCCCTCGTCGTCGCCAGCTGACTTGTTCAAATCAAGGTCGGGCCGGGCGGGAACCGTGCCAGGCGGCTCGGGGCCGTCGCCGGGGTCGCGCATGGACGGAAGGACGGTGGCCGCCTCGGACATGGCAGCGTAGCGGGTCGGCAGAGTGGGCTTGATGAGCGGGGAGGCGGAGGATGGTGCCTGGAGGGTGGGATATAGCAGCAGCTGCCTCGGGGTGGCGGGCGGTGGAGGGCCGGCATTGATGGAGGCGTGGAGGGAGCAGGAGCTGCAGCAGGCGGCGGCGAGGGGGCAAAAGAGGGGGATGACATGACCGGCGCGCCTTGGAAGTTGTGGACAAGCAATGCCGTCGGGTGGAGTGGAGACAGCAGACAAGGCTTGGATCTGCTGCCGTGTGCGTGCGCAGACCCATCATGGGCCCACCTTTGTATACAAGTGTTTGCATTTCCCTTGCAAAAAAAAAAAAGTAAAAAAGAAGTACAAGTGTTTAAAGGTGAAATACGCAGTATTTGTTTTTTAGGGGATATACGTATAGGGCGTTTTGGATCTCGGCCTCCGTGGAGGCCGAATTTGTGAAAAAATCAGAATTCAAAATTTTTTGTTTCAGAAAAGACTGAAAAAATTGTACAAGTAAAAAAAGATGTGAAGTGTATGTGTGTAAAATTTCAGGATGAAATACGTTGAAATATGACCTGTACAAAAAAGACAAATTCATCATGAAAATTTACAGTTGTGCATTATGCCTTCATGTATATCTGTACTTGTTTTAGAATTTTTTTGAAATATAAAAATATGAATTTTCACGAATTTTAAATTTTGCATTTGGAGGCCTCCATGGAGCTCGGCCTCCAGAAGCAATTTCTCATATACACAATATTCGTTGGATAGAAAAATAAACAGTAAGGATCATCAACCTGGAAATAGAGTTTTTCTGATCGACCTAAAAATAGACACATTTTTTCAACTGCTGGGTGGAAAGTTGTCCTCATCCTTGATTAATTTTTGAACTTTGTCCTTTAATTCAAGATCTATGCACTCTGACTCCATTCTTCACACTGTCACTGTACATCACCCCGACAAACGGTTCTCGGTTTCCTCCTTCGCCGATGCTACCATCGCAGCAACCACCTCAGATATCGGTGGAGAGGAAGAAAGAATAAATATCACCGGCGAGCAGGAACAATATAAAGATAGATTAAAACTAAGAAATTAGAGAATGGCATAAAAAAAATGGTAACTGACATCAACATGGAAAATACGTAGAAGACCTATAAATTTTCTGTATCAACATGGAGTAGTACTTAATGTAAGATTTGTGTATGTAAAGCTGGGAAGCACCACCAGACAACCTGCTGTACTTCCTTCTGCTGGCGTTGTTTCCGGCAGCAGCAGCGGTTACTTCTTCAGAGCTACAGTGCATGAACAAAAAGTCAAAAGCCTATCTTTTTAGAGCTATCATGGGCTCATGACTACGGGCGAGCGTAGACAGGTAAAGAAAATATTCTGCCTCTACATGGCAATACCCGGATCTACTCACCGACAAGTGACTACACATTGATATGTATAAGTACCAAGGTTTTTTTTTTCTTTTCTTGTTACCTTTTCCGATAGAGACCGAAATAACCGATTTCCAAAAACTATCAGCAATTCAGATTTTTTTCGCCTGAAATATCCAAGATGGTGGTGAGGCTGGTACCGTCCCTGCATGTTTAATGTTGGCGGAACGACCCGGCAGGCGGAGACCATCCAGAATGAGGTGGGCCTAGGCCCTGCTGCCCTGGTCGTTGTCCGTGGATATAGGGCATCTGCCATTTTCAACGCTATCTCCTAAAATGAATATATTATTTGTCTGCTTATCGTGTATGGATATATATACGGACATAATACGGGCGCAGGTCATCCAACCTATACCCCAATTATCAGCGTCAAATAACAATAGCCTTCCGCCAAATAGCTAGCACGGTCACTAGAGCCATCCTCCAAACAAGCGTGTACGTACTAATATGCACTTAAAAAAGGAAAAGAGAGCCAAATAGCCTTTAGCCAACATCAAATAGCCTTCTGCCATGCTAACTAGGGCCTTCCGCCAACACATTCGTGTAATATAAGCACCTGGAAAAAAATAAACTAACTATGTGTTTAGTGCTTTCGCCTAGCACTATTAGGGAAAACTTTATACACAACATCTTAGTAGTAGCGCTAGACAAAATCGTGCGCTACTGCTATTTAGTAGTAGCGCGTGTAAATAAACCGCGCTACTGATACTATTTTAGCAGTAGCGCGTACTAGCAAAACGCGCTGTTGCTATGTTTGAACTGGGCGCAGATGGCTAGCCCCACTTACAAGTAGCGCGTATCCATACCTAGCGCTACTGCTATGCTTTGTAGCAGTAGCGCTTTTCACGGACCCGCGCTACTAGTAACATTATCTTATCCTCCCCACACGGCCGACCCTCTCACTCACTCTCCCTCTCAGTCACTCTCGCCCGCGCCGATACCCGTCGTCCGCCGCCGCCGCGCTCCTCCTCCACCAAGGTACTCCATCCGTCCCTCCTCCCTCCTCCCCTCCCTCCTTCTCCCTCCTCCTCCGTCCG
>NC_057808.1:496221835-496255327 GCF_018294505.1 Triticum aestivum | reverse complement strand
CCCTCCTCCCTCCATCTCTATTTTTCTGTTTTTACTGTAGTTTTTTTACTATTGTATAATGTATTTTTTTACTGTTTTTAGTAAGTGTTTAATGGAATTAGTAAGAAAATTAATAGAACTAGTTGAACTAGTTTAATTTTAGTAAGAACTAGTTTATTTTTATTTATAGTAAGTGCTTAGTTGAACTAGTTGAATTAATAGAACTAGTTTATTTTTAGTAAGAAAATTAATAGAACTAGTTTATTTTTAGGTGTATTTAACAGTATTCTAGGTTGATTCGTTTTGAAGTGGACATGTCATATTTTGAACATGTCACATTTGTTGTTATTTTTTTAGTTAAAGCAATTATTCCCGCATCGACGTCGACGATGCCTATCCCGCATCCTCGTCGTCAACTCGGTGGAGGACACCTGCTTGATCAAAGGGGCCATGTCCGGGACTGGGCTCCGCCGGGCTGGTACTGGGAGGTGCTACCTACCGAGGGGCGCAGCTTGGTGAGGAGCCAGCCCGTTGTTGACCCGAACCTTCTTTGGTGGCGGTTGCATGGGCCACTGACGGTGCAGAGGCTTGAGGACACCGCGGAGGTGGTACGTCATCGTGTCAGCGAGGAGGACGAGCACGTCCGTCGCTACATGGTTGCGTTAGAGGGCAGGTTCTGCAATACCTGGCAGGTTCTTCAGGGATCTCACTGGAGCTATGATCCTGTGATGGTTCCTTCTCTTTGGGTGTCCACCGCCCGCGCCGATACCCGTCGTTCGCTAGGGTTTTAGCTGTATTAGTGATGTTATATGTCTGATACTATTCGAGATGTATTAGTGATAATATTCGACGATGTACGGACGCAAAAGGTGATTTAGTTTTGCTTATTGAATGCATGCTAATTTGAATACTTATTTATTTTACGATTTGGTTTTGTTTATTGAATGCTCAAATTGGAGAACTACTCCTATTTTGAATGCTCAAATTGGACCCCACTATGCAAGGCGTATGCATTTGATTAGTTGATAGTTTATAGGGTTTTTGTTTTTGCAGAAACCCAGGAGCCCCTCCATCATACCCGCCGTCGTCCCCGTCACCGACCCCCTCCGACCTCGAGGTGAGACCAGCCAAATCTTCATGTCAATATGTGTCCTATAAGATATTTTGAAATGTTTTTGTTCATATTTTCAACCATTGAAATGTAGTGACCATCAAGTTTGAATGCTCATATGATGTAGATATAAACATGTATATCTTGTGTTGCTCAAATAGGATATGTGCTTGCCCAAGTTGTCGGCCATGTTTGCAGGTTACACCTCCGAGTGGCCTATGTTTTGCCGGAGTGTTGATTAATTTCTGTTCCGGCAAATTTCAGGCACTCGATATGTCCTTTTTTAGCAAAGGTCATGCCGGATTTTTCCGTGAATTTTGGCATGACTTGTGCTAGAATATGTAGGAAATATTGAGTGGGCTGGATTTTATAGAAAGATAATTAAACGACATTTCGGGTTGACTTTAAGTCTGTCGAGGCTCCATACATGACAGTCAACAAATGAGTGAGGGAGAAAGTCTGCACCATATATGAGAGAAGAAGAATCCCGACTGTTGTCGTGGGGGTCTTTTTCCTTCTTCTCCTTGTGATAGACCGTTGTTATGCACTAGGGGAAGGAGGAATAACGACCATCACTGATGGTCGAAAAATCAGTGAGGGAGTGTGTCCACCATATATGAGAGAGGACGGAGAATCCCGACTGTTGTCGTGGGGGTCGTTTCTCCTTCTTCTCCTTGTGCTAGACCTTTGTTATGCACTAGGGGAAGGAGGAGTAACGACCATCACCGACGGTCGCAAATGTCAGAGAGGAATCAGTGAGGGAGAGTCTCCACCATATATGAGAGGACGAAGAATCCCGACTGTTGTTGTGGGGGGCGCTTCTCCTTCGTTCCCGTGTGCTAGACATTTTGGTGTAATGCACTCGGGGACGAAGGAAGGAGCGACCATCACCGACGGTCGAATATATACACCACGTGAGCTGAGAGTTTTCAAGAAAAGACTCGGCAGACCAATAGTCAACCCGTGATGAATAATAATGATCTAATTTAGTTTTGTAGTACATATTTTTAATTGTACAAGTTTAATCTTTGAATTATATGAACCTAGGAAATGTCATCATCGGACGACGAAAGTCTCCCGGGGGAGTGCGACTGGTGCAACGACGACCGGGGTCTGTGCGACAGGCCTCACCTGGACGAAGGTCGGCGCTTCAGCATTAAGCTCCAGGAGACCCTCGATGTTGAAACGGTACGCAATGACGACAAGTTTTTTTTTGTAATTAAGCACGACTTCAACTACTTCAACGTGTAATTTTCGTCTTTTACAACTCGACTAGCTTATCCCATGCCATAAAAGACGCTATGTCTTGGAGAGGCTGGATTTTGAAGATCATGAAAGTATGGAAAGAAAGAAAATTCACCTAAGGACCCATCGTGGTATGGATTTTGAAGTAAATCTGTACAATTCTGAGAGCGTAACCCATTTTGGTTGCACGAATTGGGAAGCACTTTGCAAGATGTATGGTTTTATGAGGGTATGCTTGTCACCATGGATCTTGGTGATACTGACATCGCCGAAGACAATTTGGACATTTGGGTTCTTGTTGATACGCTTCCAATTCTATCGCTATGTGAGTTTCTCAAACATAGTTATTAAGTAATTTATATTGTTTATTTCAAAATAGTTGACAGCTTATTTCCATTGACATCTTATTTTCATTCTTTAAAGAATGTGCGGAAGATGGTAGACAGAACCTACTACACCGATGGCTCAGAATTAACTTATCAGGAGAAAAATCATCTGATCGCATTTTTTTACTGATCTTGAGAATTACAATATCTATTATCAAACTCCTCCACATTATGGTCAATACGTGCCACTAGTGCACGTGTTGAACTACAGTAACATCCATGGAGATGCCATGGTAAGATTTTTTACTATTACGACATCGGCGCATCTTTTGCATAAATTCTTCTAAAATTGAACTACATTGCTAACTACGAAGTTATTACTATGTTTTTCAACAGAAAATCCCGAAGGATTGTGTGCCTCATCTGATGTTTCAGAATGGTCGCCTTGATGTTTTGAACATACAGCCAGGTCATCCTACGAATCACACCTGTCCATATCGGATTTCTAAAACCGGTGAAGACATGACAATCAAAGAATGGAAAAAATGTATGGTCAGTCGTAGGGAGGTTCTTGGAAGCAACATTGTGCGAAGGGCAAGAATTGAAGACAGGATAATCTCCATTCTCCATAATGGAGAGTCAGGGCCTATCTTGTTTTATGCCATTTTACATAAGAGAAGGTAGTAGGTCCTACGAGAGAGAAGTAGGTCCTAAGTACAATGTGTTATTATGTGGTACAATGTGTTAGAGTTGATGATGATGAGGAGTAGTTGTGATTATGACTAGTGACCAACTTGCTATATAATGTCTCATTGATGAAAATGATGATCATGAGGAGGTGTTATATGACAATGATGTATTATGATGATAAGTTGTTAATGATATGATGATGATGATGATATTTATTATATCATTGGGTGAAAGAACCACGGTTAGTTTCAAGTGGATGTCCATCCACTTGAAACTAGTCCACGGTTCTTTCACCCAGTGATGTAATAGCTCATTATGATGTAAAAACAATCTCTAAATTGCTGCTGTATGAAAACTTGTGTAAAGGTGTATGAATACACCATGAAATAAAAAAGAAATATAATACGGAATAGTAGTAGCGTGGGCCGCGAGAGGCGCTACTAGTAATTACCAGTAGCGCCCATTACAGGAAGCGCTGCTACTAAGTGGATATAGCAGTAGCGCGGATCGACCCACGCTACTGCTAACCTTTAGCTGTAGCACCTTACTAGTAGCGCTCGCACCCGCGCTACTGGTAGGCCTAAAACCTGCGCTACTGCTAGGCTTTTCCCTAGTAGTGTAGAAGCCTTCCGTGAAACAACAAAAAATTTAGGTACGGCCTTCCGACATTCGGGTGGAGAAAGAATATGTGGTGACTTTTGATTGGCCAGACGGATGACCGGACTCCCGCAAAGCTTCCCAAGTTTGCTTTTGGTTAGCGGGAAAACGGACGCGCGAACGTGCCCGTGGACATATACGGGTCCATGTTCGATGTCAAAGTGTGTTCGGACAGCTTGGTCCGGACGTTGGCGGGCTATTTGAGGGTCGGCATTGGAGGTGCCTTAGCAATTCATTGAAGATACATGTTAATAAGCCTATGAAATGAGAGTTCGCATATTACCTTCACCCCTGGCATGTTGAACCACTTCCAGTAGCCTTTTTTTGCGAGAAAAACTTCCAATCTATTCATCAACTGTCAGTGTAGTACAAAGAACACCAGAAGTAAAAATACATCCAGGTTCGTAGACTATCTAGCGACGACTACAAGTACTGGAGCGAGCCGAAGGCACGCCGCCGTCATCGCCCCTCCCTCATCGGAGCCGGGTAAACCTTGTTGTAATATAGACTCAGGAAGTCCTCGTGCTAAGGCCCATTGGACCAGCGCACCAGGATAGCAACCGCCGCACCAGTAGCCTTTGCCGAGATCTATGATGGTTACTGGATCTAGTAAGCAACTTGTATGTTGTCAGCAAGCAATTCGTATACCTTTGACCTATTTTTCTCTATGATCAAAATATAGGCCACCAAATTTCCATAGTTGAGCAAGGTCAGATCGACGTAATTGAACCGCCTGCATGATTTAGCTAGATTGCCAACTAGACAACAGTAACTTATGATGTTGTGTCCAACGGTTGACCAGCCAGAAGAAAAACAAAATATTCCGAGTACATGATCTCACTCAAATATAGAGCTGACAGAAGTAATATTCAATTATTAGATCAAAATCTTCCAACTTAACATTATCAAACCGTTATAATGAAAACAAGAAAAAAAATGTGTTACAAACATTACTTAGGCAACACCAAGATTAAAGAGGATTAAACTCTCACATACCATAGCGTTTTCAAGGCCACGCACGGTGAGGGGACGCAGTAATGCAACAAGATAACCATCTTCGTTGCGAAATGGACAAAATTTCACCTTTTCATTGTTGTCATCCGTAGTACTATAATCTTTCTCAAAATAATCCTATGGACACATACTTTCCCTCCCTTTCCAGTAAACGAAGGAGATAAAGTACAATTAGCAGATGGTTATCTTTGTAAAAAGCTTGTGCCTCTCAACAGGAGATAATGTTTTATAGAATTTATAAAAATCCTCGAAGAGAAATCTCTGTTTTGCAAATTCAATGAAAAAGGGGTGATTCATAATGATCCAAAGGTTGGTTTCTCTCCGATACTTTAGATTTCATAGTTTTTTTACTCGGACAATAAAATCATCAGCATAAGCGGGCTTTATTTCATGTGCCTTGTATCTCCTCATCACAAGTGAGGCGATCAATTTATCAAAATCTTTTTATATGTTTATTTGACTGTTAGGCATCAAACTTGGGTACTTCGTTAATTGTGGCAGAACACGGGCTTTGTTCTGAGAGGAGTATGCCACACTCATCAAGTTTTGATCCGTGTTGTGCATATATCTGAACAATTCAAAATAACCATCCAAAACAGTCGCCTATATCGCTTCCTTATACATAGACAGTTCAAATAAAGTTATGACCCAGGGCAAAATAAAATAAATAGTTTTACTCCAAACTTCTATACTTATTTATTTTTCTTCGTATCATACTAGAATATTAAGGAGTAGAAATGTGATTATTTATTATCAGTTATAATATGTTACTAATTACTTTGTTTATGCTAAATTTAAACTAAGTGATGTAACATAAGTTATTAGAATTATTTTTGTGACAATTCCACAAATCATATAGTGTAGACGTGCATATTTATATCTATGTGAGTATGTTCATGTATAGTTAAGATTCACTAAATATCATGTTAGAGGTTTATAAAAAATAATGTCCAAGTAATATTTTAATAGTTATTTCTAGTGCATAATTAGGTGTGCAAACTTATAAAACGTTAGGGCATCTCCAACGCTGACCTTCAAATCGCCTGCATCCGTCTGGGCCCATTTTGCCATCTAACATGGTACCCTATCTAAATTTACCGCAAACCGGAAGCAAACTAGGGAGAGGGGGCTTTGAGGGAGTCTGGACCGCCGCCACGTAGGACTCCGACACACCCGTCCCACTCAAATCTCCCTCTCGATCCAATTTTCCTCACTCTGCCCCTGCTCACCCTTGCTACCCTCCTCGTTAGAGGCCGCGGCTGTACCTCTTCGGTCGCCGCCCAGGCATCGTAGGACGTCTGCACCCCCACCAATATGCATGCCCTACTTGGACTATGTTGTCATCCACCCAGGGTCCCTCCGCCCCCTGCCAATGATGTCTGTGGCGGAAATCACGTCCGGTAGGTGTGCGGTCAAATATCATTGAGCTTTTTCTTGAACTTCTTGTTGTTTTCTAGAGTAAGCACGCTGGCGTGGTACTCGGTGAAGGAGAATGAGTTATTGTGCGATGCATGGTTGGCCGTATCTGTGGACTTTGTAGGCAGGAACTCAAGGGGCTCGGTCTTTTGACGGCGCATGCATGGTTCGTTTCAAGCGTGAAAGCACTTCATGCCCTACAGCATGCACATAATCCATGAACACAATGTGAGGTCTCTATCGCATCAATGGTACACCATCTGAAACTCCCTCATGAAGTTCTGCGGTGTGGTTGGATGAGTGGGGACAATGTGGCTGTTGGGGGCGTCAATCATGGATCGTAAGTTTTGCTTCTTGTTGCTCTACATGTTGGTTAATTAATTCATTCACTCAATGTTGCTCTACGCATTGTATAGTCTGCATGCTTTGTCATGATATACTACAGGACTGAAGGCAGGCCATTCACGCACATACATTGTTGGATGAAGCTTAAGAGCATCCACAATGTGATGTTTTGCTGCCTCTAAGGCAGCCTCGCTAAGGCCATAGAGGCAGATGCCATACACTACGGAGATAGCCTCTAGCTGAAATTTATTAAGCATCGGCGCTATGCTTAGAGGCTGCCTCCAATCTTTTCATTGTAATAAAATATTCTGCCGACCCTACATATCATAAGTGGAGTGTGTTGGACATGTCTCAAGCAGCTAGAAAATAATTCCTTTGGAAATTAGTATTTACTCATTGTAGGGACACCTTAGAGGCAAAGAAAATTTGCCATACATTGCCGAGTTTTGAGCTGACTCTAGCACCCAGCCGTGGGTCCCAGCTTGGAGGCAAGCCTACCTCTAAGAACTATGGTTGCCCTAAGGGGCAGCCTGTTGGGGAAGGTAGTATTTCAAAAAAATCCTACGATCACGCAAGATCTACCTAGGAGAAGCATAGCAACAAGCGGGGAGAATGTGTCCACGTACCCTCGTAGACCGAAAGCGGAAGCGTTAAGTAACGCGGTTGATGTAGTCGAACGTCTTCGTGGTCCAACCGATCAAGTACCGAACGCACGACACCTCCGCGATCTGCACACATTCAGCTCGGTGACGTCCCTCGAACTCTAGATCCAGCTGAGGCCGATGGAGAGTTTCGTCAGCACGACGGCGTGGTGACGGTGATGATAAAGTTACCGGTGCAGGGCTTCACCTAAGCACTACGACGATATGGCCGAGGTGGAAAACTGTGGAGGGGGGCACCGCACACGGCTAAAGATCAACTTGTGTGTCTATGGGGTGCCCCCTCCCCCGTATATAAAGGAGGGGAGGAGGAGGCCGGCCGGCCACAAGGGGCGTGCCAAGGGGGCAGGAATCCTACTCTTAGTAGGAGTAGGTTTCCCCCTTTCCTAGTCCAAGAAGGAGAAGAAGGGAAAGAGGAGAGAAGAGAAGGAAGGAGGGAGGGCGCCCCCTTCCCTTGTCTAATTCGGACTGGGCAAGGGGGGGCGCGCGCCACCTCTGGCCGACCCTCTCTCTCTTCTCCACTAAGGCCCATTAATCCCCCGGGGGGTGATGACCCACAAGTATAGGGGATCTATCGTAGTCCTTTCGATAAGTAAGAGTGTTGAACCCAACGAGGAGCAGAAGGAAATGATAAGTGGTTTTCAGCAAGGTATTCTCTGCAAGCACTGAAATTAGAGGTAACAGATAGTTTTGTGATAAGATAATTTGTAACGAGCAACAAGTAACAAAAGTAAATAAAGTGCAGCAAGGTGGCCCAATCCTTTTTGTAGCAAAGGACAGCCTGGACAAACTCTTATATAGAGAAAAGCGCTCCCGAGGACACATGGGAATTATCGTCAAGCTAGTTTTCATCACGTTCATATGATTCGCGTTCGGTACTTTGATAATTTGATATGTGGGTGGACCGGTGCTTGGGTGCTGTCCTTACTTGGACAAGCATCCCACTTATGATTAACTCCTATTGCAAGCATCCGCAACTACAAAAGAAGTATTAAGGTAAACCTAACCATAGCATGAAACATATGGATCCAAATCAGCCCCTTACGAAGCAACGCATAAACTAGGGTTTAAGCTTCTGTCACTCTAGCAACCCATCATCTACTTATTACTTCCCAATGCCTTCCTCTAGGCCCAAATAATGGTGAAGTATCATGTAGTCGACGTTCACATAACACCACTAGAGGAGCGTTGGTGATGACGATGGCGATGATTTCCCCCTCCCGGAGGGAAGTGTCCCCGGCAGAACAGCTCCGCCAGAGCCCTAGATTGGTTCCGCCAAGGTTCCGCCTCGTGGCGGCGGAGTCTCGTCCCGAAAGCTTGCTTCTTATTTTTCTTCGGACGAAAGACTTCATATAGCAGAAGATGGGCACCGGAGGGCCAACAGGGGGCCCACGAGGCAGGGGGCACGCCCAGGGGGGTAGGGCGCGCCCCCACCCTTGTGGCCAGGGTGTGGGCCCCCTCTGGTATTTCTTCCACTCAGTATTTTTTAATATTTCCAAAAATAACTTTCGTGGAGTTTCAGGACTTTTGGAGTTGTGCAGAATAGGTCTCTAATATTTGGTCCTTTGCCAGCCCAGAATTCTAGCTGCCGGCATTCTCCCTCCTTATGTAAACCTTGTAAAATAAGAGAGAATAGGCATAAGTATTGTGACATAATGTGTAATAACAGCCCATAATGCAATAAATATCGATATAAAAGCATGATGCAAAATGGACGTATCAACTCCCCCAAGCTTAGACCTCGCTTGTCCTCAAGCGGAAGCCGATAACGATGAATATGTCCACATGTTTAGAGGTAGAGGTGTCGATAAAATAAAATACGGACATGAGGGCATCATGATTATTCTCATAACAGCAACATATGTGGATATTGTCATATGATTTCTTATGCCCAAGTAATAATCTATTCACAATGCAAAGTATGAATCAGAAACTTCATTGAGAACCAACAAACTATAATCTCAGTCATTGAAGCAATTACAATTTATCGTAACATAAGAAAGAGTCTAAGTCAGAGCTTTTCATCAAGTCCACATACTCAACTATCATTTAGTCTTTCACAACTGCTAACACTCACACAATACTTGTGGTTACGGAGTTTTAATCGGACACAAAGAAAGATAGGGGCTCATAGTTTCGCCTCCACCAACCTTTTACCTCAAGGGTAATGTCAACAATAATAGTTCATGCTAACTTACATCCAATTAGATATATGTATCAGGATCTTTCCAACACACTGTGCTTGCCAAAGGATAGAATGTAAAAAGGAAAGGTGAAGATCACCATGACTCTTGCATAAGGTAGAAGATAATAATAAAAGATAGGCCCTTCGCAGAGGGAAGCAGAGGTTGCCATGCGCTTTCAGGGTTGGATGCACAAAATCTTAATGCGAAAGAACGTCACTTTATATTGCCACTTGTGATATGGACCTTTATTATGCAGTCCGTCGCTTTTATTTCTTCCACATCACAAGATCGTATAAAGCTTATTTCCTCCACACCAATCAATCATACATATTTAGAGAGCAATTTTTATTGGTTGCACCGATGACAACTTACTTGAAGGATCTTACTCAATCCATAGGTAGATATGGTGGACTCTCATGGAAAAATTGGGTTTAAGGGTATTTGGAAGCACAAGTAGTATCTCTACTTGGTGCAAAGAATTTGGCTAGCATGAGGGGGAAAGGCAAGCTCAACATGTTGGATGATCCATGACAATATACTTTATCTCAGATATAAGAAAACATAACCCATTATGTTGTCTTTCTTGTCCAATATCAACTCTTTAGCATGTCATATTTTTATGTGAAAGATGTCCAAGATAGTATATTTATATGTGAAACCTCTCTTTCTTTATTACTTCCTATTAATTGCAACGATGACCAAAGCTATGTCTGTCAACTCTCAACAATTTTTAATCATCATACTCTTTCTATGTGAAGTCATTACTCTCCATAAGATCAATATGATCTCTTTGTTTCTTTTTATTCTTTTCTCTTTTCTTTTATTCACTCAAAATCATAGCAAGATAATCAAGCCCTTGACTCAACACTAATCTTTATTATATAGCTCGCGGACTCGATTACATAGAGGGGTCATAAGGCAAAACTCAAAACTAAATCATACTAAAACTTTTATTCTACTAGATCAAGATATTACTGAAAGGATCGAACTAAGAAAAACGGTAAATATAGGAGTGTGATGGTGATACAATACCGGGGCACCTCCCCCAAGCTTGGTAGTTGCCAAGGGGAGTGCCCATACCCATGTGATTATGTCTCCCTTGCTGGTGAAGAAGATGGTGGTGAAGATGGATAGTCGCAGATCGAGCGCAAGAGATCTTCCAACTTGCGGATAATGCCCTTGAGTGCGACGATATGCTCCTTGAACAAAATATTTTCACATGTGAGATACTTGTTTTGTATACGAGCTAACTCAATCATCTTGAAAGCTTCGATCTCAGTTGGGGTAAGAAGATTGTGATCAAGTTGAAGGGTGTCTTCTGCTGCCGGAACTTGGTCCTCCGTGGCCTTCTTGATCCCTTCATCCTTGTTGATCTCCACGGGTTCTTCCCTCTTCAGCTCTATCTTCATTAGCCAAGCATCGTTGTCACCATTGTTGGAGGAGGGGGACGACATGATGCCTGGCCTTGACAACCCTGACAGAAAACAGCTCGAAACAATAACAGAGGACAATTGCGTGATACAGGAGTCAAAACCTACGTAACGTGCAAGAAAATGGAGTCCGAAGAGCACACGAGGTGCCCACGAGGCAGGGGGCGCGCCCAGGGGGTAGGGCGCGCCCTCCACCCTTGTGGAGGCCTCGTGCCCTTCCCGGACTGCTTCTTATTTTTCTTTTTTTCTAAATATTCCAAAACGGAGAAAATTGCCATTAGAACTGTTTTGGAGTCGGTTTACTTACCGTACCACATACCTATTCCTTTTCGGAGTCTGAAACGTTCCGGAAAGTGTCCCTTATGTATTCCTCCGGGGTTACGGTTTCAATAACATTGGTTTCAACATTTCTGGGATTACCTGAGATATAATGTTTGATTCTTTGACCGTTCACCACCTTCGGATTTGTGCCTTCGAAGTTGTTGATTTTTATGGCACCGGAACGATAGACCTCCTCGATAACGTAAGGACCTTCGCATTTAGAGAGAAGTTTCCCTGCAAAAAATCTTAAACGAGAGTTGTATAGCAATACATAATCACCTACATTAAACTCACGCTTTTGTATCCTTTTGTCATGCCATCTTTTAACTTTTTCTTTAAACAATTTGGCATTTTCATAGGCTTGGGTTCTCCATTCATCAAGTGAGCTAATGTCAAATAACCTCTTCTCACCGGCAAGTTTGAAATCATAATTGAGCTCTTTAATAGCCCAATAAGCCTTATGTTCTAGTTCTAGAGGTAAGTGACATGTTTTTCCATAAACCATTTTATACGGAGACATAACCATAGGATTTTTATATGCAGTTCTATAGGCCCATAATGCATCATCAAGTTTCTTGGACAAATTCTTTCTTGATCTATTAACAGTCTTTTGCAAAATTAATTTGAGTTCTCTATTACTCAATTCTACTTGACCACTAGACTGTGGGTGATAAGGAGATGCAATTCTATGATTAACATCATACTTAGCAAGCATTTTACGGAAAGCACCATGAATAAAATGTGAACCACCATCAGTCATGAAATATCTGGGGACTTCAAACCTCGGAAAAATAACTTCTTTAAGCATCTTAATAGAAGTGTTATGACCAGCACTACTAGTTGGAATAGCTTGTACCCACTTAGTAACGTAATCAACAACAACTAAAATATGTGTATATCCATTAGAGGCAGGAAACAGTCCCATATAATCAAAGCCCGAAACATCAAATGGTTCAATAACAAGTGAATAATTCATAGGCATTTCTTGACGTCTACTAATATTACCAATTCTTTGACATTCATCACAAGATAGGACAAACTTACGGGCATCCTTGAAGAGAGTAGGCCAATAAAAACCGGATTGCAATACCTTATGTGCAGTTCTGTCTCCAGCGTGGTGTCCTCCATAAGCCTCGGAGTGACACTTGCGTAGGATCTGTTCCTGTTCATGCTGAGGTACACAACGTCTAATAACACCATCTACTCCTTCTTTATAAAGATGTGGGTCATCCCAAAAGTAATGTCTCAAATCATACAAAAACTTTTTCTTTTGCTGGTATGTGAAACTAGGTGGTATGAATTTAGCAACAATGTAATTGGCATAATCAGCATACCATGGAGCAGTATGAGAAGCATTTATGACATTTACTTGTTCATCAGGAAAGCTATCATCAATAGGTAGTGGGTCATCAAGCACATTTTCTAACCTAGACAAGTTGTCTGCAACGGGGTTCTTAGCTCCCTTTCTATCAATAATATGCAAATCAAATTCTTGTAGCAAGAGAACCCATCTAATAAGTCTAGGTTTAGCATCTTTCTTTTCCATAAGATATTTAATAGCAGCATGATCAGTGTGAATAGTTACTTTGGAATCAACAATATAAGGTTTGAACTTATCACAAGCAAATAAACCTGCTAAAAATTCTTTTTCAGTAGTAGCATAATTTCTCTGGGCATTGTCTAGAGTTTTACTAGCATATTGAATAACATTTAATTTCTTATCAACTCTTTGCCCTAGAACAGCGCCTACAGCATAATCACTAGCATCACACATAATTTCAAAGGGTAAATTCCAATCAGGTGGCTGAACAATAGGTGCACAAATCAATGCTTTCTTAAGTATTTCAAATGCTTCTACACAATCATCATCAAAGACAAATGGTATATATTTTTGTAATAGATTAGTCAGAGGCCGAGAAATTTTTGAGAAGTCCTTAATGAACCTCCTATAAAATCCAGTGTGGCCACGGAAACTTCTTATACCTTTGATGTCCTTGGGACATGGCATCTTTTCAATATCATCAACTTTAGCTTTATCAAGTTCAATACCTCTTTCAGAAATTTTATGCCCCAAGACAATACCTTCATTAACCATAAAATGGCACTTCTCCCAATTCAAGACAAGGTTAGTTTCTTCACATCTCTGCAAAACTCGATCAAGGTTGCTCAAGCAATCATCAAAAGAGGATCCATAGACGGAGAAATCATCCATGAAAACCTCACAAATCTTTTCACAAAAATCAGAGAATATAGCCATCATGCATCTTTGAAAGGTAGCAGGTGCATTACATAAACCAAAAGGCATACGTCTATAAGCAAAAGTACCGAAAGGGCAAGTAAAAGTGGTCTTAGCTTGATCATCAGCTGACACAGGTATTTGAGAGAAACCAGAATAACCATCTAGAAAGCAAAAATGTGTATGTTTGGATAATCTTTCTAGCATTTGATCAATAAAAGGTAAGGGGTAACGATCTTTTTTAGTAGCTTTATTTAATTTGTGGAAATCAATTACCATCCTATATGCTGTAATAATTCTTTGCGGAATCAATTCATCTTTATCATTAGGGACGACAGTAATACCTCCCTTCTGAGGGACACAATGGACAGGACTTACCCACTGGCTATCAGCAACGGGATAAATTATACCTGCCTCAAGGAGCTTTAGTATTTCTTTTCTTACCACTTCTTTCATCTTAGGATTCAGTCGTCGTTGATGATCAATAACTGGTTTGGCATCTTTCTCCAAATTTATTTTATGTTGACATAGAGTGGGACTAATGCCCTTAAGATCATCAAGAGTATATCCAATAGCAGCGCGGTGCTTCTTCAGATTTTTCAATAATTTTTCTTCCTCCTTCTTGAAAGGTTAGCACTAATAATAATAGGATATATCTTCTTTTCATCAAGATAAGCATATTTAAGAGTATCAGGTAACGGTTTAAGCTCAAACACGGGATCACCCTTGGGTGGAGGAGGATCCCCTAGGATTTCAACAGGCAAGTTGTGTTTCAGAATAGGTCCCTGTTTAAAGAACACTTCATCTATTTCCCTTCTTTCATTCATAAACATATCATTTTCGTGGTCTAGCAAATATTGTTCTAAAGGATCACTAGGAGGTACGGCAATAGAAGCAAGACCAATAATTTCATCTTTACTAGGCAATTCCTCTTCACGGTGTTGTCTACGAAATTTAGAAAAGTTGAACTCATGAGACATATCACCTAAACCAATAGTAACAACATCCTTTTCGCAGTCTATCCTAGCATTAATAGTGTTTAAGAAGGGTCTACCAAATATAATGGGACAAAACTATCTTGTGGGGAACCAAGAACAAGAAAATCAGCAGGATATTTAGTTTTCCCACACAAGACTTCAACATCTCTAACAATCCCAATTGGTGAAATAGTATCTCTATTGGCAAGTTTAATTGTGACATCAATATCTTCTAACTCAGAAGGTGCAATATCATGCATAATTTCTTTGTATAAGTCAATAGGTATTGCACTAGCACTAGCACCCATATCACATAAGCCATGATAACAATGATCTCCTATTTTAACAGAAATAACAGGCATGCCTACCACAGGTCTATGTTTGTCTTTAGGACAAGGTTTAGCAATTCTAGCCGTTTTATTGCAGAAATAAATAACATGCCCATCAATATTATCAGCCAAGAGATCTTTAACCATAGCAATATTAGGTTCAACTTTAACTTGCTTAGGAGGTTTGTGTGTCCTAATATTACTTTTGTTGACTATAGTTGAAGCTTTAGCATGATCCTTTATTCTAACAGGGAAAGGTGGTTTCTCAACATAAGCAGTAGGAACAATAGGATCATTATAAGTGATAGTCTTTTCTTCAACTTTAATAGGTGCAGCTACTTTTACTTCTATGGGAGGATGTAATTAAACCACTTTTCCTTAGGGAGATCAACATGAGTAGCAAAAGATTCACAGAAAGAAGCTACTATCTCAGAGTCAAGTCCATATTTAGTGCTAAATTTACCGAAAACATCGGTATCCATAAAAGATTTAACACAATCAAACTTAGGTGTCATACCTGACTCCTTACCTTCGTCGAGATCCCAATCTTCAGAGTTGCGTTTAATTCTTTCCAATAAATCCCATTTGAATTCAATAGTCTTCATCATAAAAGAGCCAGCACAAGAAGTATCGAGCATGGTGCGATTATTATCAGAAAGCCGAGCATAAATTTTTTGAATAATCATTTCTCTTGAGAGCTCATGATTGGGGCATGAATATAACATTGATTTAAGCCTCCCCCAAGCTTGAGCGATGCTTTCTCCTTCGCGAGGCCAAAAATTATATATGTAATTATGATCACGATGAACAAGATGCATAGGATAAAACTTGTGATAAAATTCCAATTTCAATCGTTTGGAGTTCCATGATCCCATATCATCACATAGCCTATGCCATGTCAATGCATCTCCCTTCAAAGATAAAGGGAAGACCTTCTTCTTGATAACATCATCGGCCATACCCGCAAGCTTAAATAATCCACAAAATTCATCCACATATATATATTAGGTGCTCATCAGGATGTAATGTTCCATCTCCTGCAAAAGGATTAGCTAGCAGTTTTTCTACCATACCCGAAGGAATTTCAAAGTAGACATTTTCATTTTCAGTAGGTTCAGTAGGTTGAGGAGCAACTCTTTGCTCTACTGGTCAGGGTGAAGATACCCCGAACAAGCCCCTTAGAGGATTACTTTCCATAGTAGCAAGTGACAGTAAATTTCAGCACACTATATAAATTTTTCCTTACCAATTTCCACCTACCAAAGGCGCTTCACTCCCCGGCAACGGCGCCAGAAAAGAGTCTTGATGACCCACAAGTATAGGGGATCTATCGTAGTCCTTTTGATAAGTAAGAGTGTCGAACCCAACGAGGAGCAGAAGGAAATGATAAGCGGTTTTCAGCAAGGTATTCTCTGCAAGCACTGAAATTAGAGGTAACAGATAGTTTTGTGATAAGATAATTTGTAACGAGCAACAAGTAACAAAAGTAAATAAAGTGCAGCAAGGTGGCCCAATCCTTTTTGTAGCAAAGGACAGCCTGGACAAACTCTTATATAGAGAAAAGCGCTCCCGAGGATACATGGGAATTATCGTCAAGCTAGTTTTCATCACGTTCATATGATTCGCGTTCGGTACTTTGATAATTTGATATGTGGGTGGACCAGTGCTTGGGTGCTGTCCTTACTTGGACAAGCATCCCACTTATGATTAAATCCTATTGCAAGCATCCGCAACTACAAAAGAAGTATTAAGGTAAACCTAACCATAGCATGAAACATATGGATCCAAATCAGCCCCTTACGAAGCAATGCATAAACTAGGGTTTAAGCTTCTGTCACTCTAGCAACCCATCATCTACTTATTACTTCCCAATGCCTTCCTCTAGGCCCAAATAATGGTGAAGTGTCATGTAGTCGACGTTCACATAACACCACTAGAGGAGAGAGAACATACATCTCAGCAAAATATCCAACGAATACCAAATTCACATGACTACTAATAGCAAGACTTCTCCCATGTCCTCAGGAACAAACGTAACTACTCACAAAGCATATTCATGTTCATAATCAGAGGAGTATTAATATGCATATAGGATCTGAACATATGATCTTCCACCAAATAAGCCAACTAGCATCAACTACAAGGAGTAATCAACACTACTAGCAACCTACAAGTACCAATCCCAGATTTAGAGACAAGAATTGGATACAAGAGATGAACTAGGGTTTGAGAGGACATGGTGCTGGGGAAGATGTTGATGGAGATTGGCCCCCTCCCGATGAGAGGAGCGTTGGTGATGACGATGGCGATGATTTCCCCCTCTCGGAGGGAAGTGTCCCCGGCAGAACAGCTCCGCCAGAGCCCTAGATTGGTTCCGCCAAGGTTCCGCCTCGTGGCGGCGGAGTCTCGTCCCGAAAGCTTGCTTCTTATTTTTCTTCGGACGAAAGACTTCATATAGCAGAAGATGGGCACCGGAGGGCCAACAGGGGGCCCACGAGCCAGGGGGCGCGCCCCCACCCTCGTGGCCAGGGTGTGGTCCCCCTCTGGTATTTCTTCCGCTCAGTATTTTTTATTATTTCCAAAAATAACTTTCGTGGAGTTTCAGGACTTTTGGAGTTGTGCAGAATAGGTCTCTAATATTTGCTCCTTTGCCAGCCCAGAATTCCAGCTGCCGGCATTCTCCCTCCTTATGTAAACATTGTAAAATAAGAGAGAATAGGCATAAGTATTGTGACACAATGTGTAATAATAGCCCATAATGCAGTAAATATCGATATAAAAGCATGATGCAAAATGGACGTATCAGGGGGTTCCGGTAACCTCCCGGTACTCCGGAAAATACCCAAACTTCTCCGGAACTATTCTGGTGTCCGAATATAGCCTTCCAATATATCAATCTTTATGTCTCGACCATTTCAATACTCCTTGTCATGTCCGTGATCTCATCCGGGACTCCGAACAACCTTCGGTACATCAAATCACATAAACTCATAATACCAATCGGCATCGAACGTTAACCGTGCGGACCCTACGGGTTCGAGAACTATGTACACATGACCGAGACACTTCCCCGATCAATAACCAATAGCGGAACCTGGATGCTCATATTGGTTCCTACATATTCTACGAAGATCTTTATCGGTGAAACCGCACAACAACATACGTTGTTCCCTTTCTCATCGGCATGTTACTTGCCCGAGATTTGATCGTCGGTATCATCATACCTAGTTCAATCTCGTTACCGGAAAGTCTCTTTACTCGTTCCGTAATGCATCATCCCGCAACTAACTCATTTGTCACATTGCTTTCAAGGCTTATAGTGATGTGCATTACCGAGAGGGCCCAGAGATACTTCTCCGATACACGGAGTGACAAATCCTAATCTTGATCTATGCCAACCCAACAACCACCTTCGGAGACACCTGTAGAGTATCTTTATAATCACCCAGTTACGTTGTGACGTTTGATAGCACACAAGGTGTTCCTCCGGTATTCGGGAGTTGCATAATCTCATAGTCAGAGGAACATGTATAAGTCATGAAGAAAACAATAGCAATAAAACTTAACGATCATTATGCTAAGCTAACGGATGGGTCTTGTCCATCACATCATTCTCCTAATGATGTGATCCCGTTCATCAAATGACAAAACATGTCTATGGTCAGGAAACTTAACCATCTTTGATTAACGAGCTAGTCTAGTAGAGGCATAATAGGGACACTTTGTTTTGTCTATGTATTCATACATGTATAAAGTTTCCGGTTAATACAATTCTAGCATGAATCATAAACATTTATCATGATATAAGGAAATAAATAATAACTTTATTATTGCCTCTAGGGCATATTTCCTTCAGTCTCCCACTTGCACTAGAGTCAATAATCTAGTTCACATCGCCATGTGATTTAACACCAATAGTTCACATCACCATGTGATTAACACCCATATAGTTCACATCGCCATGTGACCAACACTCAAAAGGGTTCACTAGAGTCAATAATCTAGTTCACATTGCTATGTGGATAATACCCAAGAGCACTAAGGTGTGGTCATGTTTTGCTTGTGAGATAAATATTAGTCTATGGGTCTGCAACATTCAGATCCGTATGTATTTTGCAAATTTTCTATGTCTACAATGCTCTGCATGGAGCTACTCTAGCTAATTGCTCCCACTTTCAATATGTATCCGGATTGAGACTTAGAGTCATCCGGATCGATGTAAAAGCTTGCATCGACGTAACTCTTTATCACCTCCATAACCGAGAAATATTTCCTTATTCTACTAAGGATAATTTTGACCGTTGTCCAGTGATCCACTCCTGGATCACTATTGTACCCTCTTGCCAAACTCATGGTGAGGTACACAATAGGTCTAGTACACAACATAGCATACTTTATAGAACCTATGACTGAGGCATATGGAATGACTTTCATTCTCTATCTATTTTCTACCGTGGTCGGGTTTTGAGTCTTACTCAACACCTTGCAACACAGGCAAGAACTCCTTCTTTGATTGTTCCATTTTGAACTACTTCAAAATCTTGTCAAGGTATGTACTCATTGAAAAATCTTATCAAGCGTCTTGATCTATCTCTATAGATCTTGATGCTCAATGTGTAAGCAGCTTCACCGAGGTCTTTCTTTGAAAAACTCCTTTCAAACACTCCTTTATGCTTTCCAGAAAGTTCTACATCATCTCTGATCAACAATATGTCACTCACATATACTTATCAGAAAGGCTGTAGTGCTCCCACTCACTTTCTTGTAAATACAGGCTTCACCGCAAGTCTGTATAAAACTATATGCTTTGATCAACTCATCAAAGTGTATATTCCAACTCCGAGATGCTTGAACCAGTCCATAGATGGATCGCTGGAGCTTGCACACTTTGTTAGCACCTTTAGGATTGACAAAACCTTCTTGTTGTATCATATACAACTCTTCTTTAAGAAATCCACGAATGCAGTTTTGACATCCATTTGCCATATTTCATCAAATGTGGCAATTGCTAACATGATTCGGACAGACTTTAAGCATCGATACGAGTGAGAAAAACTCATCGTAGTCAACACCTTGAACTTGTTGAAAACCTTTTGCGACAATTCGAGCTTTGTAGATAGTAACACTACTATCAGCGTCCGTCTTCCTCTTGAAGATCCATTTATTCTCAATGGCTCGCCCATCATCAGGCAAGTCAATCAAAGTCCATACTTTGTTCTCATACATGGATCCCATCTCATATTTCATGGCCTCAAGGCATTTCGCGGAATCTGGGCTCATCATCGCTTCCTCATAGTTGATAGGTTCGTCTGGTCAAGTAACATGACCTCTAGAACAGGATTACCGTACCACTCTGGTGCGGATCTCACTCTGGTTGACCTACGAGGTTTAGTAGTAACTTGATTTCAAGTTTTCATCATCATCATTAGCTTCCTCACTAATTGGTGTAGGAATCACTGAAATTGATTTCTGAAATGAACTACTTTCCAATAAGGGAGCAGGTACTATTACCTCATCAAGTTCTACTTTCCTCCCACTCACTCCTTTCGAGAGAAACTCCTTCTCTAGAAAGGATCCACTCTTAGCAACAAAGATCTTGCCTTCGGATCTGTGATAGAAGGTGTACCCAACAGTTTATTTAATTTTGGGTATCCTATGAAGACGCATTTCAGCGATTTGGGTTCGAGCTTATCAGGTTGAAGCTTTTCACATAAGCATCGCAGCCCCAAACTTTAAGAAATGACAGCTTAGGTTTATTGCTAAACCTCAGTTCATACGGTGTCGTCTCAATGGATCTAGATGGTGCCCTATTTAACGTGAATGCAGCTGTCTCTACTGCATAATCCCAAAACAATAGTGGTAAATCGGTAAGAGACATCATAGATCGCACCATATCCAATAAAGTACGGTTACGACGTTCGTACACACCATTACGCTGTGGTGTTCCAGGTGACGTGAGTTGTGAAACTATTCCACATTGTTTTAAATGAAGGCCAAACTCGTAACTAAAATATTTGCCTCCGCGATCAGATCGTAGAACTTTATTTTCTTGTTATGATGATTCTCCACTTCACTCTGAAATTCTTTAAACTTTTCAACTGTTTCAGATTTGTGTTTCATTAAGTAGATATACCCATATCTGTTCAAATCATCTGTGAAGGTCAAAAAATAACGATACCCGCCGTGAGCTTAACACTCATCGGACGGCATACATCGATATGTATTATTTCCAATAAGTCAGTAGCTCGCTCCATTTTTCCGAAGAACGAGTTTTAGTCATCTTGCCCATGAGGCATGGTTCGCAAGCATCAAATGATTCATAATCATGTGATTCCAAAAGCCCATCAGCATGGAGTTTCTTCATGCGCTTTACACCAATATGACCTAAACGGCAGTGCCACAAATAAGTTGCACTATCATTATTAACTTTGCATCTTTTGGTTTCAATAATATGAATCACTACGATTGAGATCCAACAAACTATTTTCATTGGTGGTATGACCATCGAAGGTTTTATTCATGTAAACAGAACAACAATTATTCTCTGACTTTAAATGAATAAACATATTGCAATAAACATGATCAAATCATATTCATACTCAACGCAAACACAAATAACATTTATTTAGGTTCAACACTAATCTCGAAAGTATAGGGAGTGTGCGATGATGATCATATCAATCTTGGAACCACTTCCAACACACATCGTCATTTCACCCTTAACTAGTCTCTATTCATTCTACAACTCCCGTTTCGAGTTACTACTCTTAGCAACTGAACCAGTATCAAATACCGAGGGGTTGCTATAAACACTAGTAAAGTACACATCAATAACATGTATATGAAATATAGCTTTGTTCACTTTGCCATCCTTCTTATCCACCAAGTATCTAAGGTAGTTCCACTTCCAGCGACCGTTTCCTTTGCAGTAGAAGCACTCAGTTTCAGGCTTGGGTCTAGCTTTGGGTTTCTTCATGGGAGTGGCAACTTGCTTGCCATTCTTCTTGAAGTTCCCTTTCTTTTTCTTTGCCCTTTTATTTGAAACTAGTGGTCTTGTCAACCATCAACACTTGATGCTTTTTCTTGATTTCTACCTTCGCCGATTTCAGCATCGCGAAGAGCTTGGGAATCGTTTTTGTCATCCCTTGCATATTATAGTTCATCAAGAAGTTCTAGTAGCTTGGTGATAGTGACTAGAGAATACTATCAATTCACTATATTATCTGGAAGATTAACTCCCACTTGATTCAAGCGATTGTAGTACCCAGACAATCTGAGCACATGCTCACTGGTTGATCTATTCTCCTCCATCTTGTAGGTAAAGTACTGTCAGAGGTCTCATACCTCTCGACACGGGCATGAGTCTGAAATACTAATTTCAACTCTTGGAACATCTTATATGCTCCATGACGTTCAAAACATTTTTGAAGTCCCGGCTCTAAGCCGTAAAGCAGGGACTGTGGTATCCCCAGCCCACTAGGGTTCAATTTTTGGTGCTCGCATTTATTCCTGGATTTATTTCAGGATTTTCGGTGATGCGCATTCAGTGGGAGGAGACGTTCCCGTCGACGACGAGGTGCTTACGGTGACTTCGTAAATTTCAAGATGATATGCCGGCACAGTCTTTCGGAGGTGCTCATAGGGGTAGGGTGTGCGTGTGTGCGTTCATAGGGGTGAGTGTATGTGCGTGTATATGAGCGCTTGCATCTGTACTGTGTTCAAAAAACATTTAAAAAATATATTATCTAGGGTGCAATCTCAATCAATAGTTTCCGTCTTTCTTTCATATCAGTACTGATCCGGATTGTAGATGAACATCTCAACAAAATCAGGGTTGAAGATGAAATTGAAAATATCTTGCCTGTTTCTTTTTACGTATTAAATCTACATGCAAGCCTTGTTTAAATAGAGGACATGTGGAATGTTGAACTTACGCTTTTATAGGCAAAGACCATTTTTGTTTGGGCCGTAACTACAAATACTCAAATTATAAACCATTTTTTGTAAATTAAAGCGTGTCATATTCTTTTCTCCTGTTGCAACGCACGTGCCATTTTACTAGTTATGCTTACATACTACAATTTGTTTATTTGTACGCTCATCCAGACGTTTGGTAGCTTTCGTCCAAAGTCGTGCCAAACAGAGGCAGCCTTCGTATGTGGCCAGGAGGCCAGATCATCACCACCTTCAGCACAGTTGCGTATCGGCTTCGGACGACGAAAATGAGACCAAACCATACTGCATACGATACGAACACGACTCTCCGTATCACCATATGTACCCGACCCGCAAATAAACGGTGGCAACTAACCGGATGTTGGACTCCCGAACCATGATCCCGCAGGCGCCGCGCAAAGCGGCGGCGGCGCCCTGGCGATCTCCCATGAATCAGAAGCGGCCGTGCGGATCAAATGCGTCGGCATGTTGAAGTTGCCCTTTACGGGTAGGACATGCGAACATGTAGACAAATCTGGACTCTCACAAAGCTCCCCAAATTTGCTATCACTTTGTTGGAATTCGAACATCCGAACGTGTGCGCAAACGTTTGAGAGATAGTACTGGATGGCAAAAAGGGTTTGGAATCCCGCAAACGACATATACCAGCAGTTTAAATGTTTGCATTTGAGATGCCCTAATATCCGTGTTTGAGATTCCTTTATATCATAAAAAAGTAGTTAGGGCATCTCTCTATCCCCTAAAATGGACATGTTATCCATCCACAGACCATGTACGGACATATTCGCGAACATGATATGCGAGTCGGTCATCCAACATATAGCCCAATTGTTTGCGCCAGACAACAACAACCTTCCGCCAAATAGCACGTTCACTAGAGCCGCCAAACATGCGTGTATGTACTAATATGTACTTAAAAAGAAAAGGAGAGTCAAATAGCCTTTCACCAACATAAAATAGCCTTTTGCCATGTTAACTAGGGCCTTCCGCCAATACATGCATGTAATATAAGCACGTGAAGAAAAAAGAAGTGAAAGTGAAATAACTACGTGTTTAGTGCTTTCTCCTAGAAAGCCTTCCGCCAAACAACAAAAATATTGGCAGCGGCCTTCCGTCATTCGTGTGGAGAAAGGATATGTGGTGACTTTTGATTGGCCAGACAGATAACCGGACTTCTGGAAAGCTTCCTCAAGTTTGCTTTCGGTTAATGGGAAAACGGACGCGCGGGTGTGCCCATGGACAGATACGGGTCCGTGTTTGATGGCAAAGTTCGTCCGGGCAGTGTGGTCCGGACGTATGCGGGCTATTTGAGTGGTCCTCGTTGGAGGTGCCCTTAGCACTTCACCGAAGATATATGTTAATAAGCCTACGAAATATAGAGTTGGCATCTTACCTTCACCCCAGGCATGTTGAACCACTTCTAGTAGCCTTTGACGAGCTCTATGAAAGTTACTGGATCTAGTAAAGTGAGGGATATAGTGAAGCAACTTGTATGTTGTCAGGAAGCAATTCATATACCTTTAACCTGTTTTCCTCTATGGTCAAAATATAGGTCACAAACTTTCCATAGTTGAGCAAGGTCATATCGGTCTAATTTAACCACCTGCATGATTTAGCCAGATTGCCAACTAGACAACAGTAACTTCTGATGTTGTGTCTAATGGTTGACCAGCCAGAAGAAAAACAAAATGTTCGGAGTAGATGATCTCACTCAAATATAGAGTTGACACAAGTAATATTCAATTATTAGATCCAAATCTTCCAACTTAACATGATCAAACCACTATAATGAAAAAAACAATGCGAGTAACACACGTTACTTAGGCAATACCAAGATTAGAGAGGATTAAACTCTCACATACCACAGCGTTTTCAAGGCCATGCACGATGAGGTGACCCAGTAATGCAGCAAAATAACCATCTTCATTGCTAAATGGACTAAATTTCACCTTTTCATCGTTGTCATCCGGAGTACTATAATCTTTCCCAAAATAATCCTATGGACACATACTTTTCCTCCCTTTCCAGTAAACGAAGGAGATAAAGTTATCTTTGAGAGCAAATAGCAGATGCCACCTATGATAAATATCACTGTTTATCTTTCTATAAAGCTTATGCCTCTCAATAGCTGATGATGTTTTATATAATTTATAAAAATCATCATGGAGCAATCTCTGTTTTGCAAATTCAATGAAAAAGGGTGATGCATAATGATTCAAAAGTTTGTTTCTCTCCGATACTTTAGATTCATAGTTTATTTACTTGGACAATAAAATCATCAGCATAAGTGGGCTTTCTTTCATGTGCATTGTATCTTTTCATCACAAGTAAGTTGATTAATTTATCAAAATCTTTTACTCTGTTTGTTCGACTATTAAGCATCAAACTTGGGCACTACGTTAATTGTGACAGAACATGGGCTTTCTTCTGAGACGAGTATGCTATTCTTATCAAGTTTCTATCCGTATTGTGCATATATCTGAACAATTCAATGTAACCATCCAAAACAGTCGCATATACCGCTTCCTTATACATAGACAATTCAAATAAAGTTGTGACATAGGGAAAAATAAAATGAATAGTTTTATACCAAACTTCTATACTTATTTATTTTTCTTCGTATCATACAATATTAAGGAGTAGAAATGTGATTATTTATTATCAGTTATAATATATTACTAATTGTTTATACTAAATTTAAAGTAAGTGATGTAACATAAGTTATTTGAATTACTTTTGTGACAATTCCACAAATCATATAGTGTTGATGTGCATATTTATATCTATGTGGGTATGTTCACGTATAGTCAAGATTCACCAAATATCATGTTAGAGTTTTCTAAAGAATAATGTATGACTTCCTTTTTGATAGTGATTTCTAGTGTATTATTAGGTGTGCAAACTTATAAAACCTTATGGCATCTCTAACGCTGACCTCAAATCGCCCGCATCCGTCTGGACCCATTTTGCCATCCAACGCGGCACCTGTCGGACCTTACCGCAAACCGGAAGAAAACTAGGGAGAGGGGGTGGGGCTTTGAAGGAGTCTGGACCGCTACCACGTAGGACTCCGACACACCCAGCGCACTCAAATGCCCCTATCGATTCACTTTTCTTCAGTCTGCCCTTGCTCACCCTTGCTACCCTCCTCATTAAAGGCCACCGTTGTACCTCTTTGGTCGCTGCCCAGGCATCGTAGGATGTCCACGCTCCACCAACACGCCTGCCATCCTTGGACTACGCTGTTGTCAACCTAAGATCCCTCTACGGCCAGGTACCCTCCGTCCCCTGCCGATGACGTCCATGGCAGACACCGCGTCAGGCAGGTCTTTGGTCAAATATCATTGAGCTTTATTTTGAACTTCTTGTTGTTTTCTAGAGTAAGCACGATGGTGTGGTACTCGGTGAAGGAGGATGAGTTGTTGTGCGATGCATGGTGGCTGTATCTGTGGACTTTGTAGGCAGGAACTCAAGGGGCCGGCTCGGTCTTTTGGCGACGCGTGCATGGTTCGTTTCAGGCGTGAAAGCACTTCATGCCCTATGGCATGCACATAATCCATGGACGCAATATGAGTCCGATATCACATCAATGGTACACCATCTGAAACTCTGTCATGAAGTTTTGAAGTGTGGTCGAATGAGTGGGGACAATGTGGCATTGGGCGCCTACATGTTGGTTAATTAATTCATTCACTCAATGTTGCTCTACATGTTGTATATCATGCATGATCTGTTGTGATATACTACAGAGCTGAAGGCAGGCCATTCACGCACATACATTGTTGGATGAAGCTTAAGGGGTAGCATGTGTGGGACAACATGTGTCGGCTCTGATTCTATTATCGTGGAATTTGGACTCGGTGAAATCGAAATACTTGTTTGGTTCTCTCGTTGAATTTGAACCATTGTTTTAATAGAGATATTTTCATGTTATTTATGGATAAATTATGCTATTTTCTATAATTACTTTGAGTGTTGCAGACTTAGTTTAGTTAAGCGGATGAAATATCGTCCGTTTTATGTAAATTATGTCTGAACTTTGCTGAATTCCGTTGTGTTTGAGGAAATTCCTCCAGTTTGTTCAAATTTGTTTTGAAACTGATGCGAGCACGGTTTTTTGACTGTAAACGACAGTGGGAGAGGCTCCCACTGACTTTGTATTACTCACAAAGAACCAATTACATCAATGTTACAAGTGGGTTTTAATGGCCCCCCGGCCATGGCCTCAAGAATCTAAACAAACAAGTATCACAAGCTTTGTATGTAAGTAGCTAAGAAAAGACGAAGTTCCTCTCTACAATTGTGCACCAGGAGGCCCAAAAGATTTTTGAACCTATCCAACCATGAACCAAATGAGTTTGGGATCCCTCTGAAGTACACATTATTTCTCTCCTTCCACAAACTCCACGCAGCCATCAAGAAAATCTCCATAAACAAAGGTTGCCTCCAATTCTCTCTGCCACCGTGCAATAAAGAGACTCTGTTGCCCAATGTCGGCCAATGCATACCAACTTTATCCCAACACCTTTGGCTAAATGGGCATGCAAAGAAAAGATGTTCGATGGTTTCCTCAGGAGGGTTTTGACATAGCATGCAGGCGTAGTTGTTGCCCACAATGACGTAATGTCTACGCCTCAACATGTTTCTAGTGTTTAGGCGGTCAACCAATAGCAGCCACCCAAACATTTTGAATTTGATCGGACTTTTGCCTTCCAAAGCCAAACGAAGGCATCATCAGCAACCATCTCTCTGAAGCAGTGGTCATAGAATTTCTTGGAGGAGAAAGCCCCACCAAGGATGCACTCCCAAGTGTCATTGCAGTCTCTCTCCAGAAGCACATGCATCGAGCCTTGTTGGATCTCCCTGACTTCCTCTCTAGCCTGAGCAGACAGAGGCAGGTGAAAAAGCATGCTCGGGTCCATAGATGTAAGAATATTAACAATGGATTCATCCTCTTTTAAGCAGAAGGAGAAAGCCCTGGGGAAGAGCTCCATGAGGGGGGCATCGTGATTGCTATCAAGCCAGGCGTCTTTCCAGAATAGGGAGGAAGATCCGTTTCCCAAAGTGACTCTGGTGATCCTACGAAACACGTCGCTGAGTTGCATTATATCACGCCACCAGAAAGAGCCAACTGGGTCCATTGCATGTGGAGTTTTGCCCGTGTAGTAAGCATCCCAGATCAGGGTCACCCAGGGGACGTCATTGTGGTTATAGAACTTAAACAGGTGTTTCAGAAGGAGGGCCACGTTCTGGGTTTTGATGTTAACAATCCCAAGTCCACCTTTACGTTTTGGCCTACAAACCAACTCCAAGGCTGCCAGGGAATTATTTTTGACCCCATCCTCAGAGTTCTTAGCCCAAAGAAAATATCTGTGCAGTTTATCAAGGTGCTCAATCACCTTAGGGTGTAGCTTAATCGTGCACATGGCATAGATTAGCATTGACGTTACAGCTGAATTGACCAAAGTGAGTTTGGCCCCGGACGACATCAGAGACAGTGTCGTAGACATCTTCCTTTCCACTCCATGACAGTAGTCGTACGTCTTCACGATCGACCGATCCTAGCACTGAAAGTACGACACCTCCGCGATCTGCACATGTTTAGCTCGGTGACCTCCCACGAACTCACGATCCAGCAAAGTGTCGAGGGAGAGCTTCGTCAGCACGACGGCGTGATGACGATGATAATGAAGCTACCGTGAAAGTGCGTTAAGTCGACTAGAGGGGGGTGAATAGGCGATTTTTATGAATTCTTCACTGAGGAATTTCAGGGTGAGGAAATTCCTAAGCGAAGAACTACTTGAAGCGGAATAAGTACTCAGATGCTATCACAACAAAACATAAGCATGGTCATCATGATGAAATGTAAACAGACACAGAGTATGGGAAGCGTAAGCACATGATAAAACAGGATGAAGACAAACAGACTAAAGAAATTGAACTGAGGAAATAGAGAAAGTCTTTAGTCAAAGTCTTCAAACAGATATGAACAAGCACACAACACAATAATGAGGAAATGGAAGAGTTGAGGAAATAGAACCAGTAGGTTTGGTGAAGACAATGATTTGGTAGACCAGTTCCAACTGCTGTGACAGTTGTACGTCTGGTTGGAGCGGCTAGGTATTTAAACCTGAGGACACACAGTCCTCACCGTATGCTCCTTGAGCTAAGGTCACACAGACCTCGCCCAATCACTCGTGGTAAGTCTTCAGGTGACTTCCAAACCTTCAAAAACTCGGTCACTCGGCGATCCAGAATTTCCTCTTGGATGCTCTAGACCATGACGCCTATCCGTCTGGAAGATGCACAGTCTTCAAAGGTAACAAGCATCGGATCCACACAGGATCAATCTCTTCAGTAATGCTCAATCACTTTGGGTTTGTAGGTGTTTGAGTTTGGGTTTTCCTCACTTGATGATTTTCGCTCAAAGTCCTCGGAGGATGGGATGCTCTCAAATGACAAGTGTCAGTTTCTCTCGGAGCAGCCAACCAGCTAGTGGTTGTAGGGGGCGGCTATTTATAGCCTAGGGAGCAGCCCAACATGATAAGACATAAATGCGCTTAAGTGATATGACCGTTAGGTGGGTAGATATTTTGGGACAGCTGGCGCGTAGCACAGCAACGGTCGGAAATTTGACTATCAAATTCCTTAGGGCTATCATGTTCCTCACTTGTAGGCAATCCGCACTGGCGAATTCCTAACTCCTCAGTCGGAACAAATTCCTCAGAGACTAGAAGAACTTCGTCTCTGTCACTGAAGAAATTGACTGAGCTGTAAGAGATTTCCAATGGCTTCACTCAAGGGATTGGTAGGTGTAGGATTTTGAGATCAGCATCACTTCAAAAAATTTCCTTAGTATTTCCTCGACCCCCTTTAACAGTACGGTGTTTCCTATGACTCAAGAAAGACAAAATGAAACTACAAAAACAAAAGTCTTCATGCATCATGTTCCTCGCACGAATACCAAGTCTTCAAGGTCACACCAATTTCTTCACTTTCAAAGTCTCCAGAAAGTCTTCAGAAATCCAAAGTCTTCAATCGAAGAACTTCATTTTTAGGGGTCGACTTTCTCTGTAAATATCAAACTCCTCATAGACTTATATACCTGTGTACACTCGCAAACGCATTAGTCTCTTAACCTATAAGTCTTCAATACACCAAAATTACTAAGGGGCACTAGATGCACTTACAATCTCCCCCTTTTTGCTGATTGATGACAATATAGGTTAAGTTTTCAACGGGGGTAAACCTATGAAGTGTAAATACTTATATTGAGGAATTTGATTGCAAGATATAGAAAAACTCCCCCTGAAGATGTGCATAGTGAGGAATTTGCTTTTGAAGCAATGCACACTTGAAGAGTAGAATCATGGAGATCTCCCCCTATATCTTGTAATTCATACACGCATTTAACATATAATATGAAGAATTTGAAATGCATGATGAAATATGGTGACTGATGTAATTCAGCATGCGTGCATTAACATATATGAGGAATAAGCATGCAGAAGAACACAACAAAAAGTACCAGACCACCATCGGGTTTAAGTTTACAACTCGATCCAGCAAAGTCTTCAAAAAAAGAGAGTTGTAACTTAGGAAAAAACGCCTGTATATAGGTAGACCCGCTTGAAGACTAATTCAAATTTCTCCCCCTTTGTCATCAAATGACCAAAAGGATCGAAAATGAGGACTAACGCCCCTGAAGAATATCATGATGATGAAGGAGCACCAGCGTTGTTGGGGTCATTTGTTGTAGTAGGGCCTGCTGCAGTGTCATCCAAGTCTTCATGCTCGTCCGTGTCGCGTGATGAAGAATATGAGCTGGCCACCAAGGAGGGAACTTTGACTTTCTTGAATTTCTTCGCTGGTGGTTGAGACCAATCAAAGTCCTGCTTGGGACCCATGTGCTTCAGATCTTCTTCACCATACAGAAGTGATAGAACAGCCTAGGTGCGACTGAAGACTTCATGGAGGTAGTAATGGTTTTTCTTCACTGCATTGTGTGTAGCAGTCATGTTGTGAAGAATAGAACCAAACTGACGCTTAACCCATTTGTGGTTGCGATCGACCTTCTCGTGAAGACTGAGGAGAAGCTCACGATCAGTCATCACCCTTAGAGCTGTGCCTTGAGGATTTTGCTTTGAAGCATTTGCAGCAGAGTCATGAGTGCCAGAGTCATCATTGGTGAAGTAGGATGCAGCTTTGCGAAACTGACCATCCAATGGACGAATGCCTTCATCAATAACAGCAGCGGCCATGCCCTTTTCATCAGCTGAGGAAAATGTCCGTTTGAGGACTTCAATGGGGGGCAAGTAGCTGAGATGATTCTGAAAGTCAGCCTTGTAGTTGAGTGAAGACCTTGTTCTGAGGAATCTCATAATCCAAGGAGCGTAAGGCTTCAACTCAAATGGAGAGAGAGCAACATTTGCCAGAGTCCTCATGAAGAAATCATGGTAGTTGACAGGAATGCCATGCATGATATTGAATAGCAGATTCTTCATGATGCCAACGACTTCTTCATCATTCGAGTTGTGGCCTTTGATTGGACTCAATGTCTTTGTCAGAATGCGATAGACAGTTCTAGGCACATACAGCAATTCCTTACGAGGAATTAGGTCCTTGGGGCTTGACCGGGCTTTAGCGGCTTCATCAACACTTGCATGTAGTGAGCGGTAAGTTCAGGTTCATGGTACAGGCAACGAGATCCTTCAAGGGGAGGACTGACAGGCAGGGCATGAAGCAATTCAGAGGCCGGTGCTTTGAAGTGAGTATTCTCTGTCATCCAGTCCAATACCCAAGAGTTCACATCAGAAGCATCTCCTATGATGTGCAGCATTCCATAGAACTGAAGAATTAGCTCTTCATTCCAATCAACAATATCCGTGCAAAAGTTGAGCAGTCCGGCGTCATGAAGAACACCGAGGACTGGCCCGAAGCAAGGAAGTGATTCCATGTCCACGTGAGGAATATGCTCATGGTCAAAGACTTTGTCTTTGTTGAAAAGCAGTGAAGAATAGAAGTTGGCTTGGCTGGCAGTCCAGAAACACTTCCTTCTAAGACGAGCAGAGTCATATGGGTTATAATCCATGAAGAATACATGCTCGCCGAAGAAGTCATCAGCCTTGAATTTTTGCTTCTTCGAGAAGGGATCCTCTGGCTTGGGCTGAGGAGTGTCAGTCAATTGCATCACAACCTATGGAATCGCAATCTCAGGATCCACAGGCTGAGGAATTTCAGTTTCTTCAATGGCAGCCTGGGTCTTCAATTCTTCATCAACATTAACATCAGCACTAGTGGCCGGAATCTTGTCATGAATAGACAGAGTGGGGTGAGGTTCTTCAGAGCCCATTTGAACTTCTGTGTTTCCTGGGGACTGAGGAATTTTTTGCAGAGGAGTGAACAAAGGAGAGTTGGGGTGCTGACTTTCCCAAAAGTCATCGTTCATCACAGGCGTTGTACACCCAATGTCCACATCCTCATCTTCATCACTCTTTTCTTCAACGCTGGCCTCTTCAGCTATGAACTGAGGCATGGGCGAGGAGACAACTGGGGTTGAAGGGATTGCATCCGCTTCAATTTCTTCATCCAACTGCTCTGAAGAAGCAGCAGAAGGAATATCTTCTTCGGATCCGCTTGGGATCACATATTCTTCATCAAAAGGAACGAGTTCCTTTGATGGCATGCTTGAGACTGGAACAACATCAATCGATTCTCAAAAGAGCTGGTCAATTTCTTCATCTTCTTCGGAGCTGAAGATTCTGATGAAGTTGATACTTTGCTTTTCTTCATAGCTGCACGCTCCGCAGCCTTGGTCTTCTTTGCTTCTGTTGCAGCAGGAAGAATTGTACTAGAGTCAGGTGCAGGAGGAGCAGAGAAAATTGACTCATTTTCTTCAGGCACAACTGATGCAGTTGCCCTGGCATTGTCAGTTTCTTCAGGCACAGCGGTTGAAGCTTCGGCTGGCCTGACTATTTCTTCAGGCGCAACACTAGTGGTTGCCCTGGTAGAGTCATCAGAGGCTGGAATGCAGTCATCAGCCCTGGTTGTAACATCCCAAATTTTCAATTTGGTAGGTTATACATAGATCATCTTGCATATCATATTTTATTGCATTTGACGAATCCTCGATAAATCCCAAGCAACTCAAGGACCCACGGAGAGAGTTGGGGATTTTCTCAAAATTTTCATATTTGATTTTCATCAAATAATAAAACGAGGATTTTGGTTTTAATTATTTTCTCTCCGGAAAAATATTTCATTTAAAAATAAACGAGAGGAGAAAATATGACTTCTTCAAAACAATTGAAATACTGGAGGAAAAATGTTAAAATCATTTATTGGATTTTATTCGGATTTTATTTGCAATTTTAATTGCATTAAAAAAATATTGCATGTTTTCAAAAATTGATTTTGTGTCAAAAAAAATGTTCACCCTGTTCTAAATATTCTAACTAGACGGGAAAATTTTGTTTTACCTTTTTTGGATTTTTATTTATTTTTCTATGAATTTTTCGGCGGAACGTTTAAAAAAAAACAAAAAACAAATTTTTCGCCGCGCCCGACCGGGCCGAGGCCCAGCCGAGCCGCCGGCCCACCCCCGCGTCTCCTCCGC
>NC_057808.1:496213561-496221539 GCF_018294505.1 Triticum aestivum | reverse complement strand
CCCGTACCCGCGCCCCGAGCCGCCCGAGCCGCCGCTGCTGGGAGCCCGCACCGCCGCCGCCTCGCGCCGCCGCCCCGCTCGCCGTTCGCCGCCGCCGGAGCCGCCCCTCGCCGCCCCGAGCCCCGCCGCACCCCGCCGCCCTCGCCGGAGCCAGCCGAGCCCCGCCGGAGCCCCGCCCCGACGAGGTATTACCTCGCCGTCGTTTGCCGATTTATAAAAAAAAAACCCTAGATCGGTTTATTTCTTTGGTTCTGTTATTTTGTGAACGTTGACTGACCCGTTCGTTTTAGCGAACGCGTTCGTCGGATTTTCTCTGTTAACGAACGTCCGTTTTTAACCGTTCGTCCGTTTTTTCTTTTTCGTTGGAATTTTCCTGATTTTCTCATATCTCGATTTCTGATCGGATCTTCGTTTCTGTTTAACTTTTCGCTCGTTTATCGGAATCAGGCGATTCAAGCGCCTAGAGTTTCGTCTCGAAATTCTCTTTCTGTTTAACCTACTCAAACAAGTTTTTGCTACTGTAAAATTTGACCTAGATCCAGATTAGTAATCGAAGCTTGTTTCTTTCGCCGTTTGACTTTCGTTGCTTCGTTCGAGTTGATTCTTTTTGCAAACCGGAGTTCCTAAGTTGAACCTTCTGGTTGGATCTTTCATTCGAGTTTTACCTGTGCATTAGATGAGTACTTATTGTTTGCTTGTTTGTTTGCGATAGAGTACCCGGAGTGTGCCGCTTGTTACTTCGAATCGCTAGGTTTCGCGGATCATCAGCAAGGCAAGTAACACTTTGATCATACTTTTCCATGCCCAGTTTTTATTGCATTAGATCAATCCTCAAACACTGCATAGTTAGGATCTAATTAAATTGTGGATTTTGGGAAGTAGTTGAGGTGGTACCTATTACCTGTTTTATTCAAACCCTTGGGAGTTACTTCTACGTTGCTATTATATTGCCATGCTATGCTCGTAGACGTGGATTGGGTTTGAGAGATATTCATGACAGATGTGAGATTGTTAATAATGGTTTACCTAAGGTGGCAACTAAAAACTCACATCTGGGTGGATTGAGGCACCTGGAGAATCCAGTGTTGTCTGTTTGTATAAGGACCGCCACCCAGGCTCAAAGGGATCATAAGATTATTCATGCTAGAAACTTCCGTGTGCAGCCACAAGCTATTATGGGCTCTAGCATAGTTGAGTAGGTTACATGATCTCTTGAAGAGGTGGGCTAGCAGATGTAGGGGAAAGTAGGTGTAACTGTCCACCCGGAGTAAAGAGTGATTGTTCCTGAAAGACTTTGTCTCGGTCATCCGTTTCTCAAACATCATGTAGTGCGAGAATCAAGCGGAGGCGATCGAGTCTTGTGGGGAAAAGTGCGCAAACCTCTGCAGAGTGTACAAACTAATCATGGTTAGCCGTGTCCCCGGTTATGGACAACTTGAGTATCTAGTACCTGGATTATCATTTGAATCTCATCACCATGTTACTTCTAATTAATTTTGCTGGGTTAATGATGATTCTTAATTGGGATTGAGATGCTGTCAACCATCTCAATGTTTAACAACCACCATGATAGTTAAATAAAATTTATTCCTTTGCAGTAGGGAAAAATTGGCTTTTTCGCAAAACCATAACCATAGAGCTTTCCACCAGCCATATATGCATGTAGTATAGCATCACTATGTTCATTATTCTCTATGTGTTATTTTGCTAGCATATTCTATGTGTTGACCCGTTTTCGGGCTGCAACGTTTCATGTTGCAGACTTTTCAGACGACGAGTAAGGTGCCTTAGGTCGTGGTCTTATACTCAGTGATGCCGCTGGAGTTGATGGACTCACTTATCTTCCAAGTCTTCCGCTGTTATCGTATTTAGATGGCCTTAAGCCATATTCTCTTTGGAGATATTCGATGTAATAAGTGTGTGATTGCTACTCTGTTATAAATCCTCCATTTGTACTGTGCGTGTCAGCATTACTGATCCAGGGATGACACTGGTGCACAGCAGCACAGACCATTTGAGGTCTGGTCGCTACAAAGGTGGTATCAGAGCACACACTGACTGTAGGACACGACCACTAAGCTTAAGCCCTAGAAAGCTTCTCTCTTCTCATTTCTGACCCCTCTCCACTTTCTACTCTTTTAGGAATGGCAGATGCAAGGAGCAAGTTCATGCAACCCGATGAAGACACACCTTTTGGTCGACACTTGAAGGAAATCACTAAGTACTTGAACATAGGAATACCAAGCATCACCGGAACCTACAACGCCACATTACCCGAAGAGGAGAGCTGGAAGATTCAAGTTCATATTCCAGGAAGGACGTTTGTGCCAGTTACTAAACCCATAAGATTGGTTTTCGAAGCACCAACCTGGAGTTTAGGGAAGAGCATGGCCGCCCACATCGCTATGGGACGCATTGGAGAAGTCTACCACCAGGAGCTTAAGGATACAATTTATCAGATTTGTGGACGCCGAGACGCGCAATGGGAGATGATCAGAACCAAGAAGGATGGATCAATCGCAGCTTTCATCCAGGAGCAAAACCAACACATCCGTCGCCAGGAGAACCAGATGTGCACGGACAAGGAAGAACTGAAGAAGGCATTAACCAAGATTAAGGAGCTGGAGGAAGAACTCAAGGCTACACGCGAGGATTATATGGAGGAAATCATCACACTAGTAGGGAAGAATGACGACCTGGAGAAGAAGATTGGAGTATTCATGGGAAATCCAGTGCCAAAAGCAAAGGATGACGAATGCACTTGTCCGAATAACTACATCATCATCGACGACACCGACTCGGAACCAAGTGAAGATGAATTTGTTGATGAAGCTGGAGCAGACATCATGGAGTCTTCAACTGATCAGAATTTCTAGTAGACCACCATATCAGTAGTAGTTTTCCCCCATTTAATAGTATAGTTCAAGCACTTTTGTAACGCTAGTTAGATCGATTGTATGCCTGGTTTGAATTGATTGAGTGATATTGATTGTATTTGTCTCATGAGCATATGGGTAGTGTTTTCCCTCTAGACCTCATTCTATTCTTAACTCTCATCTTTTCTAACCTATCAGATGCCTCCGAGACGCGACACCGGATTTGTTTTCCCACCGGAGATCACCCAGTTGATTCAGCAACAGAATGCCCTGATGCAAGTGTTAGTGCAGAACCAAGGCAACAACAACAACAACAACCCACCGCCACCACCACCTGTTGATCACTTAGCCCGTTTCTTAAGGCTAAACCCGCCGGTGTTCTCCAGTAGCACCGAGCCGATTGTTGCAGATGATTGGCTCTGCAAAGTTGGAAGGGAGTTGACCACTGCAGGATGCACAGATGCGGAAAGAGTGCGTTTTGCCGCACATCAGCTTGATGGACCCGCAGCATCATGGTGGGAGAATTATACAGCCACGCACCCTATTGACACTGTCACATGGGACCAGTTTCAGCAAGCTTTCCGTACAGCACATGTTTCAGCAGGAGCTATGGCTATGAAGAAGCGTGAGTTTCGCAACCTACGCCAAGGAGGACGCACCGTAGGCCAGTATGTGGAGGATTTCAGTAAGTTAGCACGTTATGCACCAGATGACGTTGCTACAGATGCTGCCAAGCAGGAGAAATTTTTGGAAGGACTGAATGATGAACTGAGTATGCAGTTGATGGTAGCAACCTTCAACAACTACCAGGAGCTGGTAGATAGAGCTCTCATGATTGAAGGGAAACAACAGCAGATTGAAAACCGTAAGAGGAAGTATGGACAAGGGAAGTATAACTCTGGAGCTCAACAGAAGCCACGTTTTGCCCCGAAGCCGGGAGGACAGTTTTAGCATACCCATGGAGGAGGTAGTTCGCACAACCATAATGGCTCCAAGAATGGTAATGGAAATGGAGGAACCAACGGACAGAACCGCACCAACCCATCTACCCCAGCCAAGAGGGATCTAAGTCACGTTACCTGTTTCAAGTGCCAGAAGACTGGACATTATGCAACTGATTGTCCTGAAGCCCAGAATGGAAATGGTAATGGAAGCTCTGGGAAGAAGCCGAACCCGTTCAACAAAGGACACGTGAACCACGTGAGCGTGGAGGAGGTTGAAGCTCAGCCTGATGCAGTAATAGGTAAGTTTTTGGTTAAGTCATTTACTGCAACTGTTCTTTTTGATACTGGTGCATCGCATTCATACATATCAAGGGGATTTGTGAATAAGTTTAAGCTGTCCACCAAAGTTCTCAGAACCCCTATGTTAGTAACCTCGTCAGGAGCAGAGTATATGGCAAGCCAAGGATGTTTTCAGATGCCATTGGCCATTGGTAGGCATGTTTTCCCCTCAGACCTCATAGTTTTGGAGTCGCAAGGTTTGGATGTGATTTTGGGAATGGATTGGCTATCGTTGTATGGAGGAAACATCGATTGTGCCAGCAAGACGATTTTGCTTACCACCCCAGAAGGAAAAAGGATCAAGTATGTATCTAGGCATATGTTGAAGAGGACCCAAGTAAATTCCTTATCAGGAGTTGTACAGGAGGAAGTACCAGTGGTGAAGGATTACCCGGATGTATTTCCAGAAGAGTTGCCAGGCATGCCACCAGATAGAGACATTGAGTTCTTGACTGAACTTTTGCCAGGCACAGGGCCAATATCTAAGAGACTGTACCGGATGCCCGCAAAAGAATTGGAGGAAATTAAGAAGCAGATCAAGGAGTTACTGGATAAAGGCTATATTCGCCCAAGTTCGTCACCTTGGGGATCGCCAGTACTTCTAGTGGAGAAGAAAGATGGATCGCTGAGGATGGTTATTGATTACCGTGGATTGAATGAAGTAACCATCAAAAACAAGTACCCGCTGCCGATGATCAATGATTTGTTTGACCGCCTACAAGGAGCTAAAGTATTTTCCAAGATCGATCTACGATCAGGATACCATCAGTTAAAGATTCGAGAGCAGGATATACCTAAGACGGCTTTTACCACCAGATATGGATTGTATGAGTATACCGTTATGTCATTTGGTCTGACTAATGCACCTGCCTATTTCATGAACCTGATGAACAAAGTGTTTATGGAGTTTTTGGATAAGTTCGTCGTGGTGTTCATTGATGATATTTTAGTCTTTTCCAAGAATGAGGAAGAGCATGAGGAGCATTTGCGATTGGTACTTGAGAAGCTCAGAGAACATCAGTTATACGCCAAGTTCAGCAAGTGTGAATTTTGGCTGAAGGAAGTTGGATTCCTTGGACATGTTATTTCTGGAGAAGGAATAGCAGTAGACCCTGCCAAGGTTGATACAGTGACAAGTTGGGAATCACCCACGACAGTTGGAGAAATCTGGAGTTTTCTTGGACTTGCAGGATACTACCGGAGATTCATTGAGAATTTCTCGAAGATTGCTAAGCCCATGACTAAGCTATTGAAGAAGGACACCAAATTCAATTGGACTGAGGAATGTGAAGCTAGTTTCCAAGAATTGAAGAAACGATTGGTTACATCACCAGTGTTAATTCTACCAGATCAACGCAAGGACTATGAAGTTTATTGCGACGCTTCTCGTCGAGGACTTGGAGCAGTGCTTATGCAGGAAGGAAGAGTTGTGTCATATGCTTCACGACAACTTAAACCCCATGAGAAGAATTATGCTACACATGATTTGGAGTTAGCAGCCGTGGTGCATGCGTTGAAGACATGGAGACATTTCCTCATCGGAAACCATTGTGAGGTGTACACGGATCACAAGAGTTTGAAGTATATTTTCACGCAGAAGGAGTTAAACCTCAGACAGAGGAGATGGTTGGAGCTCATAAAGGACTATGATATGAGATTGCATTATCACCCAGGGAAGGCTAACGTAGTAGCAGACGCGTTGAGCCGCAAGAGTCATGTCAACACCCTCCTGACAGGAGAGTTACCTCAGGAGTTAGCCGAGGACCTTCGCGAACTATGTTTGGAAATAGTCCCCAGAGGCTATTTAGCGACACTGGAGATTCAGTATACCTTGATGGAAAGGATCAGAGAAGCTCAGAAGATAGACAAGGAGATTGAAGAGATAAAGGAGAAGATGAGCAAAGGAAAAGCCAAGGGATTTCGTGAGGATGAGCACGATACCTTATGGTTTGAGGACCGCGTGTATGTGCCAAAAGATCCGGAGATCAGGAAGTTGATTTTGCAAGAAGCCCATGATTCACCGTACTCGATTCACCCAGGAAATACCAAGATGTATTTGGATCTGAAGAATACTTTTTGGTGGACAGGAATGAAGAAGGATATTGCAGAGTATGTAGCAGTTTGTGATGTATGTCAGAGAGTGAAGGCAGAGCATCAGAAGCCAGCAGGATTGCTACAACCATTGCCGATACCCGAATGGAAGTGGGATAAAATAGGCATGGATTTTATCACAGGATTACCCAGGACTCGTTCAGGCTATGACTCAATATGGGTTGTAGTCGACCGTTTGACGAAAGTGGCTCATTTCATTCCCGTGAAGACCACTTACACCAGTGCTAAGTTGGCAAAGATATACATGACCAGGATTGTATGTTTGCATGGAGTTCCAAGGACCATTGTATCAGACAGAGGAACCCAGTTTACCTCAATGTTTTGGAAGCAGTTACATGAAACATTGGGAACCAGGCTGGAATTTAGTACAGCTTTTCACCCACAGACAGATGGACAGACCGAGAGAGTCATCCAGATTTTGGAGGATATGTTGAGAGCTTGTGCACTAGATTATGGATCTAGTTGGGACGACAATTTTCCATATGCGGAGTTTTCTTATAACAACAGTTATCAAACCAGTTTGAAGATGGCCCCTTTCGAAGCTTTGTACGGAAGGAGGTGTAGAACACCGTTGTTATGGGACGAAGTTGGAGACCATCAGTTGTTTGGACCAGATTTGATTAAGGAGTCTGAACAGAAAGTGAGGTTGATTCGCGATAGGCTCAAAGTAGCCCAGTCCCGGCAGAAGAGTTATGCTGATTCCAAATGAAAGGAGACAGTTCACGAAGTCGGAGACAGAGTTTATCTTCGAGTATCACCACTTCGAGGAGTGAAGCGCTTTGGAGTTAAGGGAAAGTTAGCACCCCGTTTTATCGGACCATACAGAGTTTTGGAACGTATGGGAGAGGTTGCCTACAAGCTGGAATTGCCCGAAGGATTGTCTGGAGTTCATGATGTATTTCACGTTTCCCAGTTGAAGAAGTGCCACGCAGAGATGGCTGAGATACCACTGAGAGATACTGTGCCGCTGGAAGCGATTCAGCTGGAAAGTGATTTGACCTATGAGGAGAAACCAGTTAAGATTCTTGAGTATGCCAGCCGAGTTACCCGCAGTAAGGTTATCAAGTTTTGCAAACTCCAGTGGAGTCACCACACGGAAGATGAAGCCACCTGGGAGCGAGAGGAAGATCTACGGAAGGACCACTCCCACCTGTTTTCTAGCCAACCCGAATCTCGAGGGCGAGATTCATCTTAAGGGGGGTAGGATTGTAACATCCCAAATTTTCAATTTGGTAGGTTATACATAGATCATCTTGCATATCATATTTTATTGCATTTGACGAATCCTCGATAAATCCTAAGCAACTCAAGGACCCACGGAGAGAGTTGGGGATTTTCTCAAATTTTCATATTTGATTTTCATCAAATAATAAAACGAGGATTTTGGTTTTAATTATTTTCTCTCCGGAAAAATATTTCATTTAAAAATAAACGAGAGGAGAAAATATGACTTCTCCAAAACAATTGAAATATTGGAGGAAAAATGTTAAAATCATTTATTGGATTTTATTCGGATTTTATTTGCAATTTTAATTGCATTAAAAAATATTGCATGTTTTCAAAAATTGATTTTGTGTCAAAAAAATGTTCACCCTGTTCTAAATATTCTAACTAGACGGGAAAATTTTGTTTTATCTTTTTTGGAGTTTTATTTATTTTTCTACGAATTTTTTGGCGGAACGTTTTAAAAAAAAACAAATTTTTCGC